>NC_092596.1:497500-585000 GCF_047663525.1 Anas platyrhynchos
CTGGGTGAAACACTCAGATCTTACAGAAACAAAGCAATAGCTTACCTTTTGCACTCAAATATGTGCCCAGTATGTTCAGCTAAAACAACTTCTACCCTACAGCGTTTTGTTGGAAGTTCCAATTTCCGTCTCAGTTTCAGGTACACCAAATTTTCCAGCAGGATTTCCGGGCCAGTGTTGTCTGTCTGCGATAGACTGCTTTGCTAGATCATCGTTCAGTGCTCCCTCTGCCAGGCACAGGCCTTTTTGTCTTAATCCCTTGTAAGAAAACTTGCAGAGGTATATTTGCCCATTTGCAGGTAGCTTGTGCTCCTCTTGCAGTGACGGTGTACTTAACCCAGGATTTGTCCACGAATGACAACCCCTGTGGTTAGGCAAGGAGTTAAAAGTTTAAACAGCAAAAATCCCATGGCTTGCTGTAGCTGAGCAAACCTCCTCCTTGGCCTCCTCCTCCACCGCCTCCTCCTCCGCCACCTTCTCCTCCTCCTCTTTTTTTGTTTTTATTCCTTTTTATTTTGGCTTCCACCTCCTCCTCCTCCTCCTCCTCCTCCTCCTCCTCCTCCTCCTCCTCCTCCTCCTCCTCCTCCTCCTCCTCTCTCCCCTGTCCAACACTCTGGCTCCCACTGCCCCCCTTTGGCCCATTTATAGGGAGGAGCAGCCACATCCCCGATTGATGACAAGCCTTTTGCATAATAGCTAACAATCGCTACCCAGGCAACCAGGCCACAAGCAACGCATCACAGAGCATCATCAAGTTGCTAGGAGCAGCCAGCTGCTACCTTACAGGGCTACTGTGCCATGGTCCTGTGGGGTGACAAATGGAACTAGAATTAGGAGCAGCGGTCAACGCTCACCACCAGAGAGGGTCTTTTGTTTTGGAGTCCTCCGCCTCCTCCTCCTCCACCTCCTTCTCCTCCTCCACCTTCTACTCCTTCTCTTTTGTTTTTTTGTTTTTTTTGGCGGCCTCCTCCTCCACCACCTTCTTCTCCTCCTCCACCTTTTTTTTTTTTCTTTTTTGCCACCACCTCCTCCTCTAGTATTCTACTATTTCTCCACCACCTTCTTCTCCTCTTCCACCTCCATCGTGTCCCTCTGCCTATCCCTTGCTCACCTCCTCTTTTGTCACCACTCCTACTCATGCCGCCACCTCCTCAATCTTCTCCGCCACCTCCTCCTCCGCCACCTCCTCCACTGCCCCCTTCCTCTCTTACTCCCCCTTTTCCACCTATGCCTCTTCCTCATCCTCCTCCTTTTCTGTTTCCACCTTCTCCCATCTCCCCTCTCCAACACTCTGGCTCCCACTGCCCCCCTTGGCCCATTTATAGGGAGGAGCAGCCACATCCCCGATTGATGACAAGCCATTTGCATAATAGCTAACAATCGCTACCCAGGCAACAAGCAACGCATCACAGAGCGTCATCAAGATGATAGGAGCCGCCAGCTGCTACCTTACAGGGTCACAGTGCCATGGTCCTGTGGGGTGACAAATGGAACTAGAATTAGAAGCGGTGGGCAGCGCTCACAGCCATAGCCTCCCAGAGAAGCCGCCTTGGCGCACCTGGTTCCTGGCAACTCCTCCTGCCATTTCTGGGCTCACGATCATTGCTACCAGCATGCCTTAGCAAGGAGCATGCAGAGGAAGTTGGCCAGGAAGCTTCTGCCGAGGTGGAGGAGGCTGTGGAGGAGGAATAGTCAGTGGGGCTGGAGAAGGAGAAGGAGGAAGAGGCAGTGGAGGTGGAGGAGGTGTTGGAGGTGCAAGAGGCAGGGAAGGAGGAGAAGGAGGAGGAAAATGAGAAATAGGATTAGCAGGCGGGGGGCGAGGAGGACGCGGTAGACAAGGAGGAGGCAGTGGACAAGAAAAAGGCCGTGGACGATGAGGAGGAAGTGGAGGAGGAGGACGTGGTGGAGGTATCATAGAATCATTATTGTTGGAGGAGACCTTCACATTTGTCCGGTCTAGTCATCACTGTACTACCAATGTCACCCAATAAACCATGTTCCTAAGCACCAGCTCCAACCTTTCCTTGAACACCCTGCTCCTCTGGGGCCTCCTCCACAGGTCGCAGCCTCCTCTAGGGCAGATCCACCTGTTCCAACGTGGGCTCCTCCACGGGGGGGCTGCAGCGTGGGGATCTGCTCCACGGGGGACCCATGGGCTGCAGGGGGACAGCCTGCTCCACCAGGGGCCTCTCCCTGCACAGGCTGCAGGGGAACTGCTGCTGTGAGCCTGGAGCACCTCCTGCTTCCTGCTGCACGGCCCTTGGGGGCTGCACAGAGCTTTCCCACTCCTCCCTGAGCCAGACACTGCTGGGCAGCAGCTTTTGTTCCCTTTCTTAGATGGGCTCTCCCCCAGGCGCAAACATCATCCTTTTGCTCTGCGTTCTGGGCAGCAGCGGGTGGGTCCCTCCTGGAAGGAGCCTCCTGGAAGCGGCCCTGAGCTCCCATGGGGCAGCTGCTGCATTCTTCTCACAGAGGACACCCCTGCAGCCCCCCGCTCCCACAGCCTGGCCACGCAAACCCAAGCCAAGACACTGAGCGAGCCTCCCTGATTGCCAGCCAGCAGCTGGCTCAGCCTGGGACCCCAGGCCAGTGCCCACAAGACTCTCCTGGGCCTTCCAAAGCAAGCCTTGTGGGGACGGAGCACCCACAAAGAACGGACTCACACAACAGGACTCCTTGCCAACACCGCCTCACAGACACCTGGGCCTTGAGCGGGTAGCTCCCCTTGAGCGAGCTCATTTCCTTCCCAGGAGCTGAAATGTGCCGTTTCGGGGGCATTTGGGGGCTACAGCGTGCTGCTAAGAGGGATGTTGGAGCTCCTGCAGGGCAGTGCTTCCACTAAGGCAAGGCCTTTTCTGCATCTTCTACTGCCCTGCAAGCGAGGATGCTTGGGGCACACAAGAAGCTGGCAGGGGACACAGCTGCAGGGATTGCAGGGATTCCTAAAGTCATAGCCAAATCCAAGAAAGAGAGGAGGACGTGATGCTTTTGATAGAAAGGAGCTGGGTTTTGGGGCAAAATCCGTCCCTTTTTCTATCCCGGAGACACCCAAGGGCGTAGGACAGCAGCACTGCAGGGCAGCAAGAGGTGCTGTGCATTTCTCTCGTCGCCCTGAGACAGCCACTGGGTGACGATGGTGCCAAGCGTCTTGAAAGAGACCTTGCTTTCTCAGGCCCAGGTGTCCAGCTGCACACCAAGGCCGTCCCTGGCTTCCAGGCGCAGTTGCCAGGCCCAAGGCCGAGCTCCTCTGCGAACCCCCAGCCCAGCAGACCTTGCTCCTGGCGTTGTGGAGCAGCCATTTCACGGGAGCCTTTTCTCCTGGCAGTCAGCTTAGCGCCATTAGCTCTGCCAGCGGGACGCCTGAGAGCCGTGGGAGCTCAGCAGAGAGTCACTGTCAGCCTTGGAGCTCACAAAGGTGGGTGGCCACAAGTACCCTGAGCGTCCAGCTCGCATTGAGGACTGCTGCTGGCACTCGAGGCGTGGAGGTCGGCATGGTGCAATGGGAGACGCCACTGTCCTGCTGGTGGGACAAGAGACACTGATGTGCTGCTGCTGCAGGAGGAGACTTGAAGGTGCTGCTGCTTCGAGGTGCTGAGGAGCGGGCAGCCTCCATGCCGGTGGCTGAGCTGAGCATGCTCCTGTTCATTAGCGCTCTCCCCTTCCTCTCTTTTTCCGGAGGTGGAGAGAGAGAAACGCATAGATCTCTTTCTTTCCCGGTAGGAAATGGAAGAGCCTCGTATCTACATATTAGCCAGACTCTGCCTGGCGCCCTTGGGACTGGGGATCTGTGTTGATCTGTAAGAAAGAGCAATCGTCAGCACAGCAAATCCCCGTGACCTTGTGTCTATCAGCATCGTCCAAATCCCTCTCTAGAGCTGTGGGCTGGCTAAGCTGTGTGTTGGATGGTGAAAGTGGGAAATGGGAATGGGTTGGGAAAGGATGTGTGAGCCGAGAAATCCTTGCTGGGATGGGAAGACTTCCTTGGGGTGGAAAGGCATTGGGCTCGGCAATGAAAGAGATGGGAAATGTTCTCTGGGTTTGAAAGCATTGGGAAGCAAAAGCATTGGGATGGGCAGTCACTCCAGGGATGGGAAAGTAGTGGGATGGGAAATCTTTAATGGGGTGGGTAACATTTATTGAAGTAGGAAAACCATGGGGAAGTCCTCCAAGAGAGGGGAATTCTTTGGGAAGAGATCTCTTTGGATGAAGGGAAAAATCTGTTTGTGTTGATGGGAAATCTTTTGTATGGGAATCTGTTCTCATGTGAACTTGTCAGGATGGGAAATGACCATGAGGATGAAAGCTGGTCCTGGGCTGGGAAATGCTCAGGACGGGCAAGAGGCGGTGTGGAAGCGTCGTGGGCATGGCAAGTGCTGCGTGGGAGGGAAAGCCTGCTGGGGATGGCCAAGTCTTGCGCTGGGCAGCCTGCTTGGCTCCAAAGCCTGCAGTCCTCCCCAAGATGTCGGCGAGGGGCTGGTCAGCCGTTGGGACGGAACCCCCGTTGCCCGCGTTCCCCAAGCAACCGCCCCACTCTCCAGCCACCATGGCAGGTCCAGCAGCCGGCTCCCGCTCCTCCCGGGGCTGCGGCCCTGCTGGCGAGCCCAGCGCCCCAGAGCTCAGCCCAGCGCCCTTTTTCCCACAGAGGGTTTCCCCAGACGGCTTCCGCGGCTTCCGCAGACGCAAAACTCCCCCTTCGTCGTCCCAGCCGTGCCGCCAACGGTGGCTGCCTGGCTGCTTCCCTCCCTCCCCGGAGCGATGGCGCTGCCCTTGCAGCCCCCCCAGGTACCCACCCTCCCCTCCGCACTGCCCCAGGCCACCGTCTGGCACGTGGTGCCGGGGGTCCAGGGGCAGGTGCTGCAGCTCCCCGCCAGGGTGCAGCTGCCACCTGGGGGGCACCTCCCAGCCCAGGGGCACCACCTGCAGCTTGGGCAGCTCCCCGCCGCCACCATGGGGCAGCTCCCTGCTGGGGGGCAGCTCCCCGCCGTGGGGCATAACCTGCAGCTGGTGCAGCTCCCCGCTGTGGGGCAAAACCTGCAGCTGGTGCAGCTCCCAACCACGGGGCACCAGCTGCAGCTGGTGCAGCTCCCCGCCGTGGGGCAGCTCCCCCACACCGCTCCTCCCTGTGCCCCCGTCCATCAGTGGGGACAGCCCATGGTGACGGGGACACTGGTGCCCCACCATGCGCTGGGGCTGGGGCCCAGGGCCGTGCTCCATGGGGAGCTCCTGCACCCCGCAGGCACCTGCCTGTTGCAGGCCCCCGCCCAGCGCAACCCCCCGCCACCCCTCGTCCCGGGGCCTCCGCTGCGGGGGCAGGCGCTCCCCGCGCCCCGCACCCTCAGCAGCAGCCGGGGGCAGCTGCCGGAGCCCTGCTTGCATGCCGTGGGGCTCAGCGAGGACCAGGGGCCCCCGCTGCCCGGCCCCACTCCCCCCGAGCCTGCCCAGGCTCCAGTGACCGCCAGCACCCAGACGGCGACGCCCGACGGTGAGTTTGGGGCTGGCACAGCCGGCCGCTTGTGGCCCCACACCCAGGGGCCATGGCAAAGCTGGCAGTGGGGGATGCTTGGGGGATTGCATTGGCTTGCTTTTTCCTCAGCGGCGACACTTGCAGAGGTGCCTGAGGAGCCCCTGGAGCTGCTGGAGCTGGGCCCCGATGCCTTCGCCGAGGCCTTTCCCCAGCTGGCAGGGGACAGCCAGCAGCTGCAGCACCTGCAGGACCAGCTCCCGGCCGACCTGGACAGCTCCGGCTTGGAGGAGCTGCTCAGCTGCCTGGATGCCGTGGAGCACCAGGACGCCTTCGCCGCTGTCCCCAGCAGTCCTGTCCTCAAGCGCTTCCTCTCGCAGCTGCCCGACCTCTGCGAGGACATCGAGGAGCCCAGCACACAGGGACTGGCAGCCACCAGAGCACTGGGTGAGGTCCCCTCAAGCCCTGGGCTGCACCCCGACAAGGTGCAGGCTGGGCGGGCGCTGCAGCCCCCTGCAGCTGCTGTGCCGCCACTCAGCTCCCCCCTCAAGCCTGCAGCCCGGCCCCAGCTCAGGAGAGCCCTGCCCAAAAGGCCCCCCCAGCAGGAATTCATCCCTGCCTGCAGGAGAACCCTGCCCCAGCCTCCCTTGGCTCCCCTCAAGAGGCGCCCCGACCCTGACTGCCTCCCTGCCCGCAAGAGACCCCTGCCCCAGCCTCCCCAGGCTCCCGTCCAGAGCCCCCCCGACCCTGACTTCCTCACTGCCCTCAGGAGAGCCCTGCCCAAGCCTCGCCTGAGTCCCCTCCAGAGCCCCTCTGACCCTGCCCGCAGGAGACCCATGCCCAAGCCTCTCCCCAAAAGGCCCCCCCAGCAGGAATTCATCCCTGCCCGCAAGAGAACCCTGCCCCAGCCTCCCTTGGCTCCCCTCAAGAGGCCTCAACTTCTCCCAGCCCTCAGGAGAGCCCTGCCCAGTCCCCCTCGCAGTCCCCTCCAGAGCCCCCCGCTCTGGAGGGGACTGCCCACGGCTCTGCCCACGCAGCCGCGCACGCTGCAGCGTCCGGCGCAGCCCCGCGGGGACTACGTGCCCTGCGTGGGGCCCTGGGCGGGCGGCGACGCAGCGCCCACACCGCTGGAGGAGCAGGAGTCGTCGGTGCCCATCACGCCGCAGCAGCGTCCCGAGCGGGAGCGCCTCAAGAAGCTGGCCCAGGAGGAGCGGCAGCGGGCGGCCCACCACATGAGGATCGGCCCCGGGCAATTCTTCGAGCAGCGGCAGAAGGACCACGCCAGAGCCTACTCTTACGGCTACCCGTGACCGACCTCGGGCTTCTCCTCGACGGCCCCCGCAGCACCCAGGCCCGCTCAGCACGCAGGCAGGCACAGAGACCTCTGCAGGCACCTGCTCCAGCTTCAGCCACGCTCCTCAGCCCTTGCCCCTCTCGCTTGCCCTCTCCCCTCTCTCGTGCTGGACCTACGCACTGCTTGCCACTCTCAGGGATGGGCAACGGCAAATGCCAATGGCAAATGCGCGCGCGCCTCACCCAGGAAGGTGGCAATGGCAAGCTGGGGGGATGCTGGCAGCAGCTGGGCTGGGAAAGCTTGCCCATGGCAACTGCTGCTTGGGACACCAAAGGGCTGAGAGACAAGACTTAGCTCTTCTTTCGGGGCATTGCTCTTCTTTGCTGCCTTCTGGATTACATTCCTCTCCTTAGGTGCTCACTCAGCAAGGCCTCTGCCTGCAGCTCTTCTTGCACTGGGACACCGAGGGGATCAGAACTGGGACGTTGTTGGGATAGGAAATGATCAGTGGGATGGGAAGTGATGATGGGGATAGGAACTCATTGGCACGGGAAAAATGGGTTTTATTTGTATTAAATTTACATTTTTAAATTTTATTTAATTTCCTGGGTTTTATTTGTATTAAATTTAAATTTTTAAATTTTATTTAAATTTCTGAGTTTTATTTTTATTAAATTTAAATTTTCAAATTTTATTTAATTTACTGAGTTTTATTTTTATTAAATTTAAATTTTCAAATTTCATTTAATGTACTGGTTGTATTATTTATTTCATGAAATCCACTTTATTGACTGTGTTGTACAGTATGGCATTGTTTCATTATTAGAAAATGATAAGTATTTACTATTATTAATTAAACAATATTTACATATTTTATACATTATAAATTATCAATATTCTCATTTCTAATTTTGTTTGTTTTTATTCCTTTTCTACCCTATTAAACTCTCTTTATCCCAGTGCACTGCTTTGGACTTTAGTTTTTCTTCCGAGTCGTTGTGGATCCACTCCGGATGGGGGGACATTAGCGAACGCCTGTGTGCTTCAGATCCAAGGTCACCTTTGCCCTCAACTCAAGATCCATGTTTGCATCTGTTGTCATGAAGCAATGTTAACAACAGCAACAATTAAGTTACCTTATTTATTATTTCATGTTATTTCATGATTTCATGTTCAGTTATTTCATGCAGCCCGCTCCCGCTGCCCATGCTCAGGCCGGGCATGGATGTGGGCATGGCCAGCACGGACGGCAGAAAATGGGTGCATGGCTGGATGGCTGGCTGGGTGGGAGTTGGGAATTCAGCCTTGGGATCAGAACTGGGAGGTTATTGGGATAGGAAATGATCAGTGGGATGGGAAGTGATGATGGGGATAGGAACTCATTGGGATGGGAAAAATGGGTTTTATTTGTATTAAATTTACATTTTAAAATTTTATTTAATTTACTGGGTTTTATTATTTATTTAATTAAATCCACTTGATTGACTGTGTTGTACAGTATGGCATTGTTTCATTATTATAAAATGATAAGTATTTAATATTATTAATTAAACAATATTTATATATTTTATACTCGTAAGGGGGTGTCAAGAGGCAGGAGACCTTTTCTCCATTAACACCAGCGACAGGACCCACGGGAACGGGGTTAAGCTGAGGCAGGGGAAATTTAGGCTTGACATAAGGAGGGGGTTCTTCACAGAGAGGGTGGTTGCACACTGGAACGGGCTCCCCAGGGAAGTGGTCACTGCACCGAGCCTGTCTGAATTTGAGAAGAGATTGGACCGTGCACTTAGTCACATGGGCTGAACTTTTGGGTAGACCTGTGCGGTGTCAAGAGTTGGACTTGATGATCCTTAAGGGTCCCTTCCAACTCAGGATATTCTATGATTCTATGATTCTATGATACATTATAAATTATCAATATTCTCATTTCTTATTTTGTTTGGTTTTATTCCTTTTGTACCCTATTAAACTCTCTTTATCACAGTGCACTGGTTTGTTCGGATACTTTTTCTTGTACTGTGGAGCCCAAAACTGCACTCAGTACTCAGTACATGGAATACCAAGAGAGACTGCCTGGCATTTTCTCTTCTCTGCAGAAGCTCTGTTGCTAACACTGTCCAGAAATCACCACTGTCACAGACAGTAGTAGCATTCCCTCCTCCCACAGTTGGTTCTTCCCCCCCAAGACTTAGACACCATCCAGAAAAATAAGAAGAATAATACTAATACAGTAAATAAAATAAAATAAAATAAAATAAAATAAAATAAAATAAAATAAAATAAAATAAAATAAAATAAAATAAAATAAAATAAAATAAAATAAAATAAAATAAAATAATAAAATTAATTAAAATAGTCAAAAGCCGTCAGGAAGGCAGTGGTGCAGACTGTGGAGAGCCTGGGTTCAAATCCTTCTTCTGTGAGGCTCTGAACCTATATCCCACCACAATCTCTCTGCTAATGTATGGCAGGGAAAGGAGGAAGAAAGAACATATCTCCTGCACTTTCCATTTATTGTTGACTGACAATTCTGTAGAGTTATAAAGCCTCAATCAGTGAGATACAGGGTTCTTCTCACATTGTCTCACTGTGCCCTAAGCGGAACAGCTCTCATTTAATAGATGCTTCACCACAAAATCATGAGTCATCTGCAGTTTTGAACTTTTCTGGGATCAAGTCCCTTCAGATGGTTGAGGAATCTGCTCCAGCACCTATGTAAACTGGTGCTCTACTAAGCTAGTGAGTGAACAAGAGAGAAATCCTCTGCTAGATGACTTGACAAATTGGGTCTGAAAATAGTGTTGAGGCACAATAGTCCACGATTTTTGCCTTGGGTGCACAGAGGGATTGGGTGTTGTAGACTTCTTTTATTCTTCATTAAGATAAACATTTTCAAAAATGTGCTTGTTCAACCTTGCTCCCACTGTGTGCATGGGAGGGAGATAACTGAAAGTGGGGAGCGTTGCTTGGATCCTGCAAGTGGCTGAGGTCCAGTGGGGTTGGAGGCTTTCTTCCTCCTTTTGGAAATGCAAAGCAACCCTGCACCTCCCCTGCACTTGCAGAAGGATCGTGACAGCCCAAAGCACAGCGGCTTTGTAATTGCTGCATACACTTCGATCGGATTTACGTGGCAAGGGTTTGGTAGCAGGGGCATGCAGGGATGGCATCTGTGAGAACAATCCAGACAACAGCCAGCTCCAGATAGCTCCAAAAGGGCCCCGGCGCTTGCCAGAGCTGAGCCAATAAGCGATGTTGTTTGCACCTCTGGGAGAGCAGATGTAAGCAGGGGGAAATACTGCTGCACAACAGAAGCTGGAAGAGCAAGGAGTGAGAAGCAGCCCTGCAGCCCCCAAGGGCCGTGCAGCAGGAGGCAGGAGGTGCTCCAGGCTCACAGCAGCAGTTCCCCTGCGGGCTGTGCAGGGAGAGGCCCCTGGTGGAGCAGGCTGTCCCCCTGCACCCATGGGTCCCCCATGGAGCAGATCTCCACGCTGCTGCCCCCCTGTGGGTGGAGGAGCCCCCGGTGGAGCAGGTGGCTGTGGCCTGGAGGAGGCTGCGGCCTGTGGAGAGCCCCCGCAGGAGCAGGCCCCGGGCCGCAGCTGCAGCCATGGAGAGGAGCCCCCGCAGGAGCAGGGGGGCTGGGGGGAGCTGCCGCCCAGCCGTGGGGGACCCGTGCTGGAGCAGTTTGCTCCTGGGGGATGGATGGATGGATGGATGGAGCCCGTGGGACGGAGCCGTGTGGGAGCAGTGCTTGAGGAGCTGCTGCCTGTGGGCAGCCCGTGTGGGATCAGCTGGGGAAGGGCGGCATCCCATGGGAGGGACCCCACGGGGAGCAGGGGCAGGGAGGGACCCTGAGGGTCACTCTGCTGAGTCTGCTTTGCCCGTCACGATACTTGTTGAGCCATCGCCCTGTCCTTATCTCAGCCCTGGAGCCCTTTGCATCGTATTTTCTCCCCCTTTCCCTTTGAGGAGGGGGAGTGAGAGAGCGGCCGTGGTGGAACTCGGCTGCCCACCCGCTTCGAACCACCGCAGTTGCAAAGTCCTGGGAAAGATTTCTTTCAAGAAATTAAACAAGGTGTTTAACAAAGAAATGCAGAGTTTCCTTTTGAAGGCTTCCTGGAGAATTGGGCTTCTTTCCTATTCCCAGCTCAGAGGAAGGGAATTGTTGATTTCACCTTCTTTTTTCTGACATGGAAATCAAAGGTGAACTGCTCCACAAGGACGGGCAACGTCTCAGAATCAAGCTCTTTTGCTCTGTAGTCCTTTCTCAAGGAAAAGATTGATCACACACCTTCCACAGATGTAGGGGAGCAGAGAATAATTTGGGAACTACTCTAATTCAAGTCAGTTTGGGCATAGTGGTACTTCCCTAGCTGTTTCTGAGACAGACGCATTAGTAACAGAGAGTGTTGTGCCGTCACTGGGAGGCGCCTGCGGTGATGACTTCAGAAACAGAACTGAATTGTGTCACCACAGCACTTTGGCAACAGCTGCCTCTGTGCACGTTTAGCTGGGAGGCACAGAGAAGGGTGCTGGATGCGATGAAACCACGTGAGGATTTGTGGATCTCCCCTTGAGGTGCACAGAGAGGGACCATGCCCTTCTGTAAGTGTTCTGATGCTTGGCTGAGGAAAAAAATGTGGTTTTGTTGTGAATGCTTCATTGTAGTATTCTGTAGTTTGTGTCAAGTCCTTACAGAAGCCTCAAGGTTGGTACTTTGCTCAATGATGGAGCTGCACAGAGTGAGAACAGACCCAATGTACGGGTGAGGGCCTCTGCACGTTCTCTTCTTCCTACAGACGATCAACAAATAAGGGGAGACAGAGAAGAGTGTGCTGTGGTCCTCCCATAGACCGCAAGTACTAAAGCATAAACAAGAGGCTTAAGAGTCCCCCTGTCATGTTAAAATTCAGGCAGCAATGGACTTCCTCACACGGGCTGGCCTGTCGACTAGTGTCTCAGGCTGTGGCGTATGAAGATGCACTCCATCTGTTTTCAGGGTAGCAATGGCAGTGGGCAAGCTTCCTGACCTTAACATTTGTCATTTCATTTCTCACCTGAGTTTTGGTGGTTCTCCATGATTCATTCTTGGTCTAGAAAAAAAAAAAAGAAAAAAGAAAAAGTGAATTTGGATCAAAATAAAAGGATAAAAGGATTTCCTTTCCATTAATTACATGTTCTTAACTTAACTAAAAAAAGTGAACTGCGATGAAAATAAAAGGATTTCCTTTCCATTCATTACATGTTCTTACCTTTGGAACAGATTTGGTTATTGACTTAGAAGGCAAATATCTGGCCAGACTGCAAGACTTGTGCTCGCAGCGTGGGACAGCTCTCGTAAAGGTGATTCAGGGCAGTTTCTGGAAAACAAGACATCAGATCTCCAAAACACTTTCTTTGTGCTAATGTAGGAAGGGTGAGTAAGTGTAAAGGTAAGAGCCCAGATACCGTAAGAAGCAGAAAGTGTGAAGGAAACTTCCTTCTGGCTGATACAGCTCCATATCTAGTTGTCAAGTATGAAGAGAGCAGTGCTAAGTTTCTTGGGGAGAGGTAAAAAAGAAGAGACTGGGAGATTGTAAAAGGAAAAAGTGGGATTCCCTATTTCAGGAAATCCTAGGAACTGGAAATAGAGATTGGAAGAGTGCTTTAAGCCAAGACAGACATGTTTTAAAACTAAAACCTAGGAGTTGAATGAACCAAGAAATGAATCCCTTCTGATTATGCAGTTGTGTCCAGTGTTATCTTGGGAAATATGGTTTCCACATAAAACGTATCTGGGGCTTGAAGTTCTCCTAAGGCCCTTCTCTGTGTATTCCCTACTGTTTGGTAAGCGCTGAGGTCACACTGCAGACAGCAGCACGTCCTCTCCCCACTACTTAGCTGTCTGTTCTCACAACACGTCTAGGAACAGAATGGCTTGGACACAACTGCGCCTAGGACCGAGTTCATTCAAGCTGCTGGACGAGGTAAAAGCTCTGGACAAGCGAAGGGGAGGGAGGGATGGGTGGACATACAATATGATCACTTTAATCTCATTTCTCTAAGAATCCTGGCTGAGAAAACAAAACAAAACAGAATCAAAAAGAACAGAACAGAACAAATGAAGCAAGCAGCTAGCTTGCTGGAGACATTGTCTGGGAAGCAGTGAAAACACTTGCAAACAAAAACACGTCAAACGACTAACTCTTTGAGCTTAATTCTAATCCAACAGCATAACCTCAAAGTCCTGTTTCTGTTCGTAACAGACTGGTCCAGTAACATGTCCCATTGGATGACTTTGCAGCATAGATGTCAGGAATGCAGCTTGGGATCCCCTCCTTCTACTCAGAGTTCACTTTGAAGGGATGAGCAAGTAATTCTTCCTGGGTTGACGGAAATCTAAAGTCTGTTTTCTAACACTCTTGCAGACGCTTCTCTGTCCATCGGCCTGTCCTGCCAACTCTGGTGTGAGTGTGAAGTTGTGGCAAGAGGGATTTCCCATTCCTATTTGACCTGATGGACACCAGCTTTCCTCGGAAATGGCTGATGTTGCTGAGGAGGCAGCAGTATCAAAGCCCTTGCTGATGAAGGTACAACCAGCTGGGGAGGCTTTGGCATTTCTGCACAACGCTGCTCCCTGACTGTCACTCCAGACTCAGATTCGGAAAGAAGCAAAGCAAGCTAGAGGAAAACTGGATGTCCTGGTAATTTTCTTTTTCTTTTATTTCTTCATTCTTCACTTGTAAGAAAATCTAAATCTTAACCCTTTGTTTGAAAACACGGCTTTACGGAAATGCTTATGGGTGTGCTCCTTCACCTTGTGTGGAACCTGCTTCACCTCGCTTCAGCTATAGGACACCTATGCTCCAATTTATGCTTCCCATGATAAAGCGGTGTTCTTTCGGTGTTCTTTTCTGTGATGCTTGCAGGCGAGGTTGAAAAGAGTTGTCAGTAGGATTCTTCGTTTCCTTTGCAGTATCCAAAGCTCCGTATTACCGTGGATCTTCTCCTCTGATCTGGAAAGCTTCACAGGCCAAAAGAGAATTGAGATGAAGAAGGAAATAGAGAATGCTGACCAATATTGCCAAGTACCACCCGTAAGTTTTGTGAAAGAATCCGGTGCATTTCTGTAGTGGTAGAAAGTTCATAAAATCATCGTCGTGCACTTGAAGGCAAGCAATGCTGTAAAAATGAAGAATGCAAGGCCCTGCTTAAGGACAATCTTCAGGCTGCTTCTAGATCAACAGCTTATTTGCTTCTTCCACAACCTCATCTCCGCTTGCTTAGAAGTTGTGAAGGTCGGAAGCACACTCCGTCTTTTTCATCCCCTCTGTGTATCTTTTCCCTGACAGCAACTTCTGTCTTGGCTCTTCACATCCAGCCAGAGCAGTTGCTTTGCCTCCGCAACCTGCAGGCTGACCTCTCGTGTGTACCTGTGCTGGACTGAGGGTAATGCTTGTAACGCACACAGATGCTGCATTCACTGTGACTTTTAGAAAAGAGAGCAAGAAGCTAACCTGCACAGCAGACTCTTAGGTTTCTGTCTCTCTCTCTCTCTCTCTATCTGCATATATATTTCAGTACTTATTTACTTCTTTAAAGATACCTTAAATAGAATAGATACTTTAAGAAAGCTTACTTGTTCTTCCCTTTTCCTTGTTTTTAACGTTTGCTTTTCTAACCAATCCTTAATGTTACAACATGGGATTGATGCAGTACTCAGTCCTTAGAAGTTCTCAAAGCACATCAGTGATTTCTCTATTTCTCAACCTTTCCATCTTCATTGAGATCTCTCATCTGAATTTAGGTAGGAGGTGAAGAAGAACACTGCAAGCAGCTGAAGCCGTATCAGACACATGCTTCTGCTAGGAAGTCATTCCGAGTGATTCCACGGTGTACTTTAGACAGGTTTGCTCTGGTCCTCTGGACTCAGCATCCCCAAGGGATATTTCAAAGCTCTCGGAAGGACCCGTCATTATCTCTGACACTGCAGCCTCCAGTAGGAAGGGGTAAATATTCCTTGCCCTTGTGCAAAGGAACTACTCAGTTAGCTGTTTCTAACCCAAATCTCGTTGTTGTCTTCTATTGACAGACACCACCCGGCTAGCCAAGCTAAACCACTGAAAATGGAAGGAGTGGGACATCTTCCAAAGCCTGCTGCTGCTTCTAAGCAGAACTGCGCTGTAGGTGGGGACACAGCAAGAGGAAACGTCCAGGCCACGGTGGAACTGCAAGGCACCTGTCTGAGCCACACAACGAAGTCAGCGATTCCCAGTTGGAGACTGTTGCTCGACCAGTGACACAGCAGCTGGAGCGCTTCTGGTTGTTGCTGATGGGTTCCCGTGAATCAGCCAGGGATAGGAGCTATGAGAACGACTGAAGCGATTTGAAGTTACCCGAAAGAAAGAAGAGAGGAGAGAAGAAGACAAGAGGGGAGGGAAGGGGAGGGAATAAAAGGAAGGGAGGGGAGGGGAGGGGAGGGCAGGGGGAGGGTAGGATAGGATAGGATAGGATAGGATAGGATAGGATAGGATAGGATAGGATAGGATAGGATAGGATAGGATAGGGTAGGGTAGGGTAGGGTAGGGTAGGGTAGGGTAGGGTAGGGTAGGGTAGGGTAGGGTAGGGCAGGGCAGGGTAGGGTAGGGTAGGGTAGGGTAGCATAGCGTAGTGTAGCGTGTTAGAGGGGAGGGGAGCATAGGAGAGTATAGGGTAGTGTAGGGGATCAGAGTTTAGGGGAGTGTAGGGTAGGATACGGGAGGGGAGTGTAGGAGAGTGTAGGGGAGGGGGGCATAGGGTAATGTAGGGTAGTGTAGCAAACGGGAGTTTAGGGTAGGATAGGGGAGGGAAGTGTAGGAGTGTGTAGGGTAGTATAGGGGAGGGGAGTGTAGCAGAGTATAGGGACAGGGAGCATAGGGGAGGGGATGGTAGGGGAGATGGGACAGGAGGGAAGGGGAGGGGATGGGGGGGAGGGGAGGGGAGGCAAAAGAGGAGAGGGGAGGGGAGGGGAGGGGAGGGGAGGGGAGGGGAGGGGAGGGGAGGGGAGGGGAGGGGAGGGGAGGGGAGGGGAGGGGAGGGGAGGGGAGTGCTACCATAAATAAAATTGCCAAATACATGACATTTTGGATCTGGAGCCAAATCTTTGTGTACATGTCCTCTCCCCGTAGCCCCACGTGCTGACCACCCACCCAAATCTATCATACTGTTGGTCAGAAAGAACAGGGAGCATAGGGGAGGGCAGGGGAGTGGAGGGAAGGGAAAAGAGGGGATGGGAGGGGTGGGGAGCGCTACCATCAATAAAATTGCCAAATACGATGAAGGAGCAGCAGAGCCTGCAACCTCCATTCCCCAACATCCTCCAACCACCCCCCACTGCTCCGTGGGAAATAGGTAGAAGAATCAAGACTGAGGTTTAGCCTGGGATGGAGGTAGTGTGGCGAGGTGGTTTTCTGTTTGGTTGGTTGGTTGGTTGGTTGGTTGGTTTTAAAGTTTTTAAATTCTCACTGTCCTACTTTGTGATCAGTTGGCAATAAATTCAATTACTCTTCCCCAAGCCAAGTCTGTTTTGTCCATGAAGCCATCTTCCAGTCCTGAAGTAAGAAAGGAAACAGACCTGCAAGCAACTGTTACACAAGTGCAGGAAGAGTGACAAAGGAGGGTTTTGAGGCATGAAGTTACTGCAAGGATGCTCTGCTCTTTCCTCACTTCAGTATGAAAAGCATGGCACTAGTGGGTGGTCCTTGGTGGTAGTTGTTTTTTTGTTGTTTGTTTGTTTGTTTGTTGTTTTGTCAGCTCCACCCCACAGTATTTTGCTTGTTCTACTTGTTTTGGTGTGCCCCCATTCCCTCCCTCAAGGTAAAACATCCCTAGGGGCCATAACTTGCTGTTAGCAAACAAGATCTTGCAAAAGAGTGAAGTTAACATGGCACCACCTGCACTGGTGTATAAATAGTTCAAATATTTTCCCTCACTTTCCTGTAACTTTCCTGTAAATTGCTGGTCAGGAGATAACAAGTGGAGAAAGGTTGTTGGGATAGGAAATGATCAGTGGGATGGGAAGTGATCATGGGGATAGGAACTCATTGGGATGGGATAAATGGGTTTTATTTTTATTGCATTAAATCCACTTTATTGACTGTGTTGTACAGTATGGCATTGTTTTATTATTATAAAATTACAATGATTATTATTTAATCTTATTAATTAAACAATTTTATAGGTTATTATATTATAAATTATAAATATTAATATTTATTATATTGGTTTTATTCCTTTTCTACCCTATTAAACTCTCTTTATCCCAGTGCACTGCTTTGGACTTTAGTTTTCCTTCCGAGTCGTTGTGGATTCACTCCGGATGGGGGGACATTAGCGAACGCCTGTGTGCTTCAGATCCAAGGTCACCTTTGCCCTCAACTCAAGACACATGTTTGCATCTGTTGTTGTGAAGCAATGTTAACAACAGCAACAAAAAAGTTCCCTACTTGCTAGCAGCATCCCTACGTTTGCTGGGGTCTGCTCTGTGCATTTTGAAGACCGTTCCATGCTATTCAGCCCCTTCAGGAGGAAATGGATGGTTCTAGGAAAATGCGTCTTGACCTGATGCAAAGCTGTGATTCAGCACCCTGCAGCCCCCGCAACCCCTGGCATTTTACCTGCAGCCCCTCCAAAAACTCTGATGTTCCCTGCATCGACTTCAACCACTGGGGTGGGACCTGAGGCCCCTCAAAGCCTTGTCACTCACCCTGCAGCCCCTCCAGCCCCTGGCATGTTCCCTGCAGCACCTCGAGCCCCTGGCATGTTCCCTGCAGCCACTCCAAGCCTGGCACAGGCCCTACAGCTGGCTGCGGGGACTATCCAGAAATCTGCTCCAGAAATACAGTGATGGCAAGGAGCCCTCCACTTCATGCTTCCTTTTTTTTCTAGCTGGAAGCATTCAGAGTTGTCAACGGAATTGGTTTGGAGGAGTAGGAAAGACAGAATTGCTGGGTTTCTGCTTTCTCCCAGAAACTATCAGACCACAACATGACAGTTGTCTTTCTTTTACGTTCTTTTACACCTGGATCGTTCTCAGTTTTATGAGTGTGGGGTATTCCTTCTTTCTCCCTTTACCTTCCTTCCTCCCTCCCTCCCTTCCTTCCTTCCCTCCTTCCCTCCTTCCCTTCTTTCGTTCTGTCTGTCTGTCTGTCTGTCAGTCTGTCTCTCTTTCTGTCCAGCACTGATTTTATGGCTACGTGTGCATATCCACACTGTACAGTTTTCTCCCTTCCGTTTCTTCCCTGAGTCTTGCCCCTCTTCCCTGCAACTGAACAGCATTGCCTTGATCAAGGAAGTGGCAACATGCGGCTTACACAGTAAACTGCTGAAATTACAGCTATAACCATGGAGCACAGCTGCCGATCCACACAAGACCACCAATCGCTCACATTTCTAAACTGCTCGTCACAATTTTTCCGTATGTAGGCTGTGATGCTGCTCATTTCTTAAGCACCCATCCATTTCTTCTCTTCCCAGACCCTCAAGGTGTCCTGGTCAAACCACCTCCCTTCCTCTTGCCCCATCTGGCTCTCCCACCTTCCTTTTCCCTGAAGGTTAAACTTTTTTTTTTTTTTTTTTCCAGCATAGGAGCTCCATAGAAGCTGCTGCTGCCCACCTCCGAGTTGACTAGGGCTGAACTACTGAAAAAGAAAAGAAAAGCTATAAATAAGAGTGAGAGATGGTGAATACCTAACCATCTCTTAAAAGCAGGATTTTAAGAGAATAAGTAATTGATAAATGGAGTTACGATCGAAAGGAAAAAAATCCACTGTTGCAATCAAGAGAGTTAAGAAGTTTTTCAAGTACATTAGGAACAAAAATTAGAGTAATGACACAGATCTGATACGGGATGGGTATTGCTTCAGTGAGAAATGATGAAAAAAAACACAACACAACACGTGTATGTGTTGTTGGGTATTTGTAAAAAAAAAAACAAAAACCAAACAGGTTAATGAAAACTGCATGCTCAATTAGATGATTTTTTTGTTGTCAATGGTAGGGAATTGTGTGCTTTACAACACAATATGTGTTATATATAATTTTATATATAAAATTTAACAATTTTTATATGTTATTATATTATAAATTATAAATATTGTTATTTATTATAATAATATTCAGGAATATTCAGCTGTCAGGAATATTCAGCTCTTCTGCCATGGATCCTGCACAGGTTTCAAAGAATATCTGCTCCACCATGGAGCAGCTACTTCTCCTCCTCCTATCACCTTGATGTTCCCTCTGTTGTTCCTCATTCTTTTTGTTCTCCCCAGCTCTCTCCATCCAATATTTTCTGTGCATTCTTAGAGGCAGCACACCTTGGCTTATTGTCTGACTTTGGCTTATGGTGCGTCTGTTGCTGTGTCCAGCACAGTGCAGCCCCTATATTGCTACCAAAACACGCCACAAACCTCAATCCCCCTGTTAAAAGAGACCCTCTTGTTTGTTGCCCTTCTTTCGACACTCTCTAACAGGTTTATGTCTTTTTCTTATACTGTGGAGCCCAAAACTGCACTCAGTACTCAGTACATGGAATACCAAGAGAGACTGCCTGGCATTTTCTCTTCTCTGCAGAAGCTCTGTTGCTAACACTGTCCAGAAATCACCACTGTCACAGACAGTAGTAGCATTCCCTCCTCCCACAGTTGGATCTTCCCCCCCAAGACTTAGACACCATCCAGAAAAATAAGAAGAATAATACTAATAAATAAAATAAAATAAAATAAAATAAAATAAAATAAAATAAAATAAAATAAAATAAAATAAAATAAAATAAAATAAAATAAAATAAAATAAAATAAAATAAAATAAAATAAAATAAAATAAAATAAATAAAATAGTCAAAAGCCGTCAGGAAGGCAGTGGTGCAGACTGTGGAGAGCCTGGGTTCAAATCCTTCTTCTGTGAGGCTCTGAACCTATATCCCACCACAATCTCTCTGCTAATGTATGGCAGGGAAAGGAGGAAGAAAGAACATATCTCCTGCACTTTCCATTTATTGTTGACTGACAATTCTGTAGAGTTATAAAGCCTCAATCAGTGAGATACAGGGTTCTTCTCACATTGTCTCACTGTGCCCTAAGCGGAACAGCTCTCATTTAATAGATGCTTCACCACAAAATCATGAGTCATCTGCAGTTTTGAACCTTTCTGGGATCAAGTCCCTTCAGATGGTTGAGGAATCTGCTCCAGCACCTATGTAAACTGGTGCTCTACTAAGCTAGTGAGTGAACAAGAGAGAAATCCTCTGCTAGATGACTTGACAAATTGGGTCTGAAAATAGTGTTGAGGCACAATAGTCCACGATTTTTGCCTTGGGTGCACAGAGGGATTGGGTGTTGTAGACTTCTTTTATTCTTCATTAAGATAAACATTTTCAAAAATGTGCTTGTTCAACCTTGCTCCCACTGTGTGCATGGGAGGGAGATAACTGAAAGTGGGGAGCGTTGCTTGGATCCTGCAAGTGGCTGAGGTCCAGTGGGGTTGGAGGCTTTCTTCCTCCTTTTGGAAATGCAAAGCAACCCTGCACCTCCCCTGCACTTGCAGAAGGATCGTGACAGCCCAAAGCACAGCGGCTTTGTAATTGCTGCATACACTTCGATCGGATTTACGTGGCAAGGGTTTGGTAGCAGGGGCCTGCAGGGATGGCGTCTGTGAGAACAATCCAGACAACAGCCAGCTCCAGATAGCTCCAAAAGGGCCCCGGCGCTTGCCAGAGCTGAGCCAATAAGCGATGTTGTTTGCACCTCTGGGAGAGCAGATGTAAGCAGGGGGAAATACTGCTGCACAACAGAAGCTGGAAGAGCAAGGAGTGAGAAGCAGCCCTGCAGCCCCCAAGGGCCGTGCAGCAGGAGGCAGGAGGTGCTCCAGGCTCACAGCAGCAGTTCCCCTGCGGGCTGTGCAGGGAGAGGCCCCTGGTGGAGCAGGCTGTCCCCCTGCACCCATGGGTCCCCCATGGAGCAGATCTCCACGCTGCTGCCCCCCTGTGGGTGGAGGAGCCCCCGGTGGAGCAGGTGGCTGTGGCCTGGAGGAGGCTGCGGCCTGTGGAGAGCCCCCGCAGGAGCAGGCCCCGGGCCGCAGCTGCAGCCATGGAGAGGAGCCCCCGCAGGAGCAGGGGGGCTGGGGGGAGCTGCCGCCCAGCCGTGGGGGACCCGTGCTGGAGCAGTTTGCTCCTGGGGGATGGATGGATGGATGGATGGAGCCCGTGGGACGGAGCCGTGTGGGAGCAGTGCTTGAGGAGCTGCTGCCTGTGGGCAGCCCGTGTGGGATCAGCTGGGGAAGGGCGGCATCCCATGGGAGGGACCCCACGGGGAGCAGGGGCAGGGAGGGACCCTGAGGGTCACTCTGCTGAGTCTGCTTTGCCCGTCACGATACTTGTTGAGCCATCGCCCTGTCCTTATCTCAGCCCTGGAGCCCTTTGCATCGTATTTTCTCCCCCTTTCCCTTTGAGGAGGGGGAGTGAGAGAGCACCTCGAGCCCCTGGCATGTTCCCTGCAGCCACTCCAAGCCTGGCACAGGCCCTACAGCTGGCTGCGGGGACTATCCAGAAATCCGCTCCGGAAATACAGTGATGGCAAGGAGCCCTCCACTTCATGCTTCCTTTTTTTTCTAGCTGGAAGCATTCAGAGTTGTCAACGGAATTGGTTTGGAGGAGTAGGAAAGACAGAATTGCAGGGTTTCTGCTTTCTCCTACATCCTATCAGACAACAACATGACAGTTGTCTTTCTTTTACGTTCTTTTACACCTGGATCTTTCTCAGTTTTATGAGTGTGGGGTTTTCCTTCTTTCTCCCTTTACCTTCCTTCCTTCCTTCCTTCCTTCCTTCCCTCCTTCCCTTCTTTCGTTCTGTCTTTCTGTCTGTCTGTCAGTCTCTCTTTCTGTCCAGCACTGATTTTATGGCTACGTGTGCATATCCACACTGTACAGTTTTCTCCCTTCCGTTTCTTCCCTGAGTCTTGCCCCTCTTCCCTGCAACTGAACAGCATTGCCTTGATCAAGGAAGTGGCAACATGCGGCTTACACAGTAAACTGCTGAAATTACAGCTATAACCATGGAGCACAGCTGCCGATCAACACAAGACCACCAATCGCTCACATTTCTAAACTGCTCGTCACAATTCTTCCGTATGTAGGCTGTGATGCTGCTCATTTCTTAAGCACCCATCCATTTCTTCTCTTCCCAGACCCTCAAGGTGTCCTGGTCAAACCACCTCCCTTCCTCTTGCCCCATCCGGCTCTCCCACCTTCCTTTTCCCTCAAGGCTCAACTTTTTTTTTTTTTTTTCCAGCATAGGAGCTCCATAGAAGCTGCTGCTGCCCACCTCCGAGTTGACTAGGGCTGAACTACTGAAAAAGAAAAGAAAAGCTATAAATAAGAGTGAGAGATGGTGAATACCTAACCATCTCTTAAAAGCAGGATTTTAAGAGAATAAGTAATTGATAAATGGAGTTAAGATCGGAGGGAAAAAAATCCACTGTTGCAATCAATAGAGTTAAGAAGTTTTTCAAGTATATTAGGAACAAAAATTAGAGTAATGACACAGATCTGATACGGGATGGGTATTGCTTCAGTGAGAAATGATGAAAAAAAACACAACACAACACGTGTATGTGTTGTTGGGTATTTGTAAAAAAACAAACAAACAAAAAAAAAACAAACAGGTTAATGAAAACTGCATGCTCAATTAGATGATTTTTTTGTTGTCATTGGTAGGGAATTGTGTGCTTTACAACACAATATGTGTTATATATATATATATTATATATGTTTTTTATATGTTTTATATATGTTTTAATAAAATAAGGAAATGATATTTTTTTTCTACGTTTGTGGTTTCCAAACTGTAGTTAATAAACATTAAACAAGATGCAATAGGATCTCGTTAACTCTTTTGTTTGAAAAAACAGTGGCCCTGATCGAGAGGTGCAAGTGAGAGGAGACAATATTCAGTATTTCTCTATGTTGTCATTTATTGGTGAAGATGAAAGTCTGCAGTTCATGTTCATTACACTAGCATGACAAAATGACCACAAGGGGGACTGTCTGGTAGTGAAAAGGAACTTCAGCATGGATTAAAAATCTTTGCCTTTCTTTATTCTGAACTGTTTTTCTTATGGCTGCTAGAGAGAGATTCTCTGCCTTAGAAATAAAACTGCCCAGGCTGTTCTGATAAACCTGTAGGGTTAAGGCACTTCTACCAAAACAGATTTCAAAAGGCAAGAAGTCAAAAAGCAACAATTCAGTAATCTGTGTACGCTTCTATATTAAGTTTTAAGATAACCTGGTTTATATTTAGTTCACACAAATTAACCAAACATAGCAGCATACAACCTAAGAAAAGCTTAAGAAATTTATTAGATGCACAGATAAAGTGCTGTAACAGAGAAACTTGTGTAAATCTATTCTAAAATAAATAAGGTACAGTTAAACCACCTTTGACTCGTTTTAACACGGAAAGAAAGAACCTAAGTTTTAATCATTTGAATTTTAAGGTCAAGGTGAAATATACCATAACTATAACAGTGGTTGTGATCTGTATCAACTATTTGAGGCTCCTGTTCCTCTTGAGGTCTCCCAGAAACAGGAAGGCTATTGCAAAATGTATACATTAGACATAGTTCCTTTTACAGAAACATTTTTGTAATAAAGTCTGGTTGCTCAAATACATGTTAAAATATTTAACAAGGAAACAATTTTCTCCTGATCCAGTCGATCTTTTAAACAAGACAATGTATTTTTGCTATGACGCAGCCCACAGGAGGGAACAGAAGTAAACATCCTCCTTAACTGAAGACTGTTTTGCTTGAAGAACTAAACTATTGCATTATTATATGAGAGCAAGAAATATCCATTTGGGTTATCCCTTTCTCCAAACATGGTGCCCAGTGATACATGTATTTTTGCCTTAATCTCAAAGGCCTGTTTGTCTCCAGGTAAGGTACGTTAAAAAGAGATTCCCTTTAAGCATCTTATCACAAGAGCTCTTACTGCCTTTCCATCCGGGGAAGCTTGTGTGTTAAACTGCCCTTGGAGTTTTGGATGCTACTAGATTTCTGTGCTCTGTTATCCATAATTTCAGGCACTTCGGGGCTAACATGGCTGTTTAAGTCAATGCAATAATATTACCGATATATTCAACACTCAGAAGAGTCACCACAGTTTCGTCACACACTCAGGATTTCAAATTCTTCTTCCAATTCAAATAGCTTGTCAGTAGATTCAATGAGTTCTGTAAAAAAAGATAAAGAAAAAAATGCTTCTAAAGACATGCCTGATTTTGTTCACTTAAAAAAAAAACTTTGAAAGACGCATTCCAGAAAAGTACTTTGTAAGAGTGAAAAAAAAAATCTGTGCTAGCAATTGTATGGCTTGTTTGGATACATGCCTGCTATATATTGCTTGACACTCACAAAGGATAGTTATTCTACCTGTGATTATTCTTTTATTTGCTAACGAGGAACATAACATTGCACAATTAGGCTTTTAATCGGTGCCTTACCTGCTCCTGTGGTTGTCACTTCTGGTTTTGTTGGAGGTATGAAAGGAGGCCAGTGTGGCGGGTGCTTCTGGACCAGCTCAAACATCCGTAGACTCTGCTGCTTTAGAATCTCCTGAGGACAGAATGCTTTCATTTTAAAAGCTGGCTCGGGAGACGCTTCAAACACAAAACGTGTCTGCTTAATTGAAAGTGTTTTTTAATTACGCATGTCCATCAGGAAAATAAAGTCTTTATACAGACATACTGTGAAATCCAAGCACCATGGTCTCTGTAATACATCCCTAGTTAAAACACATCTGGAAGACAGATCTCTTGAACTGTACTACAAATTATCAGTCTTATCATCTTTTGATATCAGCTTTGATATCTGCAAACCTGTAATTTTGTTGACATGTAGCAAGCACACTAGGAATGTACAATATTTTCTGCTTTTTAAAAGAAAGTTGCTTGCATAGAACTCTCCTCAAGTTTTCTGTTGATCAATAGCACAAAAGACAGATCTATCAGCTCCTCCAAAGGGGGAAAAAAAAAAAAAAAAACGCATCAGATTTTGAAGGACAGGTTTTGGTCAGGAAAAAAGGTGTTCCTGAAGCCAAACGCTATTCCTCTTCAAAGAGAAGTTACCTTCTGTCCTGTATTTCAGTTATTTACAAACTGTTTTCCTTAGATGATTTTTTTTTTTTTTTTAATAAATGCCCTTAGAGGTTGATGGTACTTTACATTCAGACGTCTGGTGCTTAGCTTAACAGCTGCATGCAGAAACATCCTCAAGTCTGTTTCCTGTGGCAGCCAGCACCTTCTGTTCTCCCTAGATCAGCAGGAGCTAGAGGCCTGCAGCACTTACAGAATCAGATCTTTAAGATAGCAGGGACTAACAGTCATAATTAGAACACGCAATCTATTATGTCAAACAATAAAAAAGGATCAGGAAGCAAATCATTGATACATCACTACAATATGGCAGTTAAACCTTAGTCATTTAGTGAGAATTAGAAGTTAAAAGCAAGTGTCACCCAGTAACACCTTCAAGTGTGGATGTTTACACCCATTTTCCAACTGGCAGGGTTTGTGGCTGGTAAAGTGCTGAACAATTTCCAATTAGCAATTCAGTAGTATTGCCTTACCCTGATGCTTTAATGCATTCTTCTCCATGGCTCATACAATTTGTATACAAAGGAAAATGCAAAGGAAAATTTTACAAAAAACAAACAATAAAAAACAGACTTTATAAAGAACAAATCGAGATGCTAAGTTCCCACTCTTACCTTTTGTACAAGACTACACCGGTTATCAAAATCACATTCTTCTTTGCAAAAGAAGCCCTTAGGGGAAAAAACAAACACACAGAGTTTTACCTTTGCTGATGGTAGGTATGTGGTACCAGCAGGTAAGGCGGTTTGACCTCTGATACAGTAATGCCCTGTACGATCAGTAGATATAAGACTCCAAATATGTGGCAGCTCTAGGGAGAGAACCCACGGGGAGAACAAGGCCCTGCAAACCCCTAACGAAATAGTCAAGCAAAAAATAGCAGCAGCTCCTGTGTGCTCCTCCATGGAGCACCACCCAGTTCCTACAGTCCAGGTATCAGCAGAAGCTGAAAACTTGTAGATGATGGACCACCTAAGGAACATTTCCATTCTGGTATCTATACTGAAAATATTTGCTCTTCATTATGATTTTGTCTGTCTCGTTGCATCATGCCACATTTTGCACAGTTACGTAGTTAAGTATTAAAACAAAACAAAACAAAAAAACTTTCTAAAAAGCAGCAGTATTAAAAAACAGGTATGTGAATGAATGACAGATACCGGTATCTTTACAGATTGTTTAAAGCTTTAGAAACACATCCCACTGGTGACAACTGCCAATCACCCAATCACATGATACTGGCATGGGATCAGATCCAATTTTTTCAAATACCACACTACCCCCATGACATTTTGGGTGAATTACAAATAATACATTTGTATTTGTAATTTGGGGTGAAATACAATAATTCCACTTAAACATTTTCAACTTATGATATAAAGTAAGTTTAAGTAACTTGTCTAGAGGTGACCAAACCTGAAGTAGTGATAGAATAAAACACGTAAACCTGTTTCAGTTCCTTGCTCTGACCATTATAATGCCTCTTGAAAGAAGTAAAAGCTGCTCAGTAAAGAAAACAAAGCGAGCTCCCTACAGTACAGACAGCTCCCCACTTGCCCTAAGATTCTCCATGTAGTTATGTACAAACTACTATGTGTTGATCACAGAAGACAGCTTTGTGATCTTGGTTCTGTTCAAGGAGATGCATTGCTGCCCTTACCAATGTAGAGAGACATTACTTTGAGATAAAGTACATGCATTCAAGATTTCCTGACACTTACTAAAGCTACTGAAGGGTCCAAATTCATGATCTTCATTCTATGTGGGGCTTCCTGGCAGTGGAAACTCTCATCGTCAACCGTGCCATTTTCTTCTGAATCTACAAAGCTTTGAGTGGTGTGAGGGTCCAGATAGATCAGCTCATTGCCTGAATGGGTAAAAGCCGTATGTTAAAAATAAGCAAGTGACATTAATAAGCACTTGGTCCAGAACTGTAAAATAGAAATTAGATTGCCATTGCAGTCAGTATAATCTAGACTTTCCAGCTAGGGATTCTTTAAGAGAATCGGAAGGTTTAGACACAGCGTTTCCCACAGGGTATTTAGTATAACTTCCTATTGTCACCTATTACTGTAATTTTTTGGTTGGTTATGTTCTATCTTTGTCACATACTTTTATTTTTCCATGTGAGATCCAGTATTTTTTTTTTTTTTTTTTTTTTTTTTTAATCTCAAGTGTTGTAAACACTAACATTTGACAGATTAAAAGGTACAGGATGTTCACAGATGCAATCTGTAATCCCATTAGGCATTCATTCAGAAATTGGAACAAAAAAGCCTAACTAAAACAGGTTAGGTTTTACAAAAGGACAAAATAGGGTTGCAAAATTTTGGCCCAAAGTGGGGTGAAATCTGAAGGAATGCATTTTAAATTTATTAGAGCAATACTTAATAACAGAAGGTATGCAAAAGGTGAAAAAGATACTGCCATCAGAAACAGTTTTGAAATACAAGAAAATAAAAGTGACATTTGACCAATACACTTGTCAAATGCTATCAGCTATTCTTAGTATGCTGCTCTTGTTGATGTCATCACTTATTTTTACACCTAGCTTTGCTGTTAACTTTCTGCTCCTGTTAAGGATCATCTCATACTGTTTCTAAACTCTTTTAGATATGCTTCTTCATTTATTTTATTCTATTCTCATCTTTCTTTACTTCTAGAGGTTCACGCTTAGACTCCTTACTATTTCCCCTTCAAAAAATGTTCTCTTTTGATCATCTGCACATTTGGAATAAGTTTCTTTTTTCCTTACCTAAAAATCCTATGAAATAATAGGCATTATTTGGTTTCCCTCCTAATGCTCCCAAAGACTGTGGCATCTTAAAGCATTCCTAGGAGTTCAAAAGGAATAAAGGAAATTGTAATTCATTTCTTTACTGACATCACAGATACCCAAACTTATTTGACAGTAACGAGCAATGAATTGAAAGAAAACCTTACTTTAAATGCATCAATATATACGGGATTTATGTGATTTATCCCTAGTCGTAGAGGTATAATAAGCAAGAGGGGTTTCCAGCCTGTGCAGAGTCCTCCTGCGTTCTTGCTTCGGCCAAGAGCACTTCTGTGCAAATGTGCACTGCTGTGGGACGCGCTGCTGCTCTGAGGAGGGGACCAGCACATTTTTTCTGCGGGAATAAAACTAGAAATCAGTCAACGCACAGAGGAACACAAAGCAGATCTTCCTCTCAGTAGTGAATTAAGCTAGTTTGCCTGGGATCTTTATAGGGCACCCAAGACAAAACGAGCCGGGCATGGCAATTACAGCTATTTAGTAGAAGTGATTCTAGCAGACAGTATGTGCTGGCACGTCCAAGTGAGACGTTAGATCAATGATTGGGGGATGACAATTTAAGACTGCAGTGACATGTACTATTAATGTTATTAATAGTGTCAAGCTTTGCCTATAAAACGCCAGAGAAATGAAATGGCAGCAATGATGACAGTAGAAATTCTTCAAGGAGCTCTTCACATCCAGTGATGTGAGCACGAAGTTGGCATCAGGGATCAAAAAAACACAACTGAGTTTGTATGTCCTTCTTCCCTCTTCTTACCCTTGCAAGACAAAGCCATGGCCCCCCAAGTATTTGTTCATGTTTAGATACATGCTGGCAAATGGAGTCAAATCAGAAACTGTTACCAGAAAACTGATGAGGTTTCACTTACTGATGTCTTCAATGACCACCGTATTGCCCATAGATACATAAACTGCTAATGAATTCCATTCATCAAATAAAGCAAGCTTCCTAGAAAACATTAAGGTACTAATTAATATAAACTAGTTGGATCAAAAGGGTAGCTTTACACTCAGAACCATTTGATTTATTTATTTTTTTTCTTAAGAAAAAACATCCTTTCTGCATTTTTTAAAGTCTCCATGTAAGAAAAAGAAAACTTTAAACATTAAATGTTTAATATCTTTAGAAAAATAGGTACTGAGTGGTACCAGGAAAAACATATGCGCTGCACCATGTGCAAACTGTTTTGTCTTACTGCTAAGTGCAGTGACAGTAACAGTCCAACTACATCAAGTTTATTACTTTTTATTGCACTCGACAGTCTCTGCAATGGGTTCTTGCCCAATTGTGTCTTTTCTCATCTGGAAAAGATAAAAATTCCTATGCCAGTTTTGCAGATTACTTTTTGCTTAAGAAATTCCACTGAATTCAGTGGAATTACTTCTGCCTGAGCCTGCGTGCACAGCAGAAATGGGGCGTTAAAAGCTAAACCAGCTAAGGGTTTGGGGCACCAAAACTTCAGTGGGAGACAGCAGCACACAGTTTTATGTCCACTTCTGCAAAATCCAAACCTTTGGGGAAGGGAGCTACACTCTTAAGCTGCACTGGCAGAATTAGCTGTTTCAAATAAGCCAGAAAGAAATGGGGGTGAGCGTTTCACCATGAAAAACTTGGCCATGAAAGATCTGGAGTCCAGGGCATGCTTCAGCTCCCCTCCCTCTTCAGATCATGTGCCTGTTCCAGGGTGTCAAAGACTTGCTGCTGAGCTCGCAGGACCTGTAGCCTAGCCCCTGCCTGAGGTAAGACACCTCCACGTACCCCTGGAGAACTGAGCAGCCTCAGTTCCTTTCAGTGTGGCTCCCAGACTATGAGGAGCTGCCCATCTTTATCCAGTAGCCTTGCTGGCAGAACTGCTGCTCAGAAAGGGAGGAATTGCAGCTCAGTTCCCTCCTCAGCCGAGATGGCTTCTCTCTGATGTTTCACACCACCACTCCGACCTACACGGTGGCACTCTCGACCTGCCAGAGCTGTGCCACTGTGCAGAAAGGAATATACATCTGTGGTGTGACTGGTGAGGGCATGCAGACGGCATAGCAGGAGACTTTCCTGCAGTTTCTTCTCCTCAGGCTCTTCCTTTATTAAAATTTAGAGGTCACCCATTCCCAACTCAGTACCTGCACACCGAGCTGTGGCATGACATTCCATGCTGCACTTGTAAAGAGATGGCAAGTACATTCCTGACTGTGGGACAGGGGGAGATGCAGCCTTCAAAACTCTGCCTGGGCCTTCTCTTGGCTGCCCCAGGGGAGTACGTTCTGAATGAGACTGGTATGATCTCACTTACTTCAGTACTTGAGCAACTGTATTTGGTCCAAACCATTCTCCAATTGACTTCCCCTCTCCAACACCCACCTGTGCTGTTTTCATAGTGAAAAAAAGACACACGTACACAAAATCAAAGAAAAATGAGACCATAAAGAATGTGGGAACAATATACAGTAAATACCGTGACTGTCAAACATTCTAGAGTAATTGCGATCTGTACTTAGCAATAACAATTATTTTCTCAATCTATGCTCTTTTCAAAACTTAGGGAGTGCCAGTTTCTTTAAAAAACAAAAGGCTTCTAAACTACAATGAGAATTACAAGTTAACAAATGTTAGTGCCCCTTATTACAAATTACAGCAATAAGCTACAAGACTGTCTGTTCTAACATTACTGACTCTGGTACCCAAGGCTTACAGAGTTTATCAAGAGCTAGATTCTAGTACATGGCTTTATTTAGGTCTCAGGGAATGTTTCTGTACTACTAGTCTTTGCGCCCATCTGCATACCTTTTTATTTTTGTATAAGCATACACATTGTCTTCACATCCACTTTTTAAAATTATGAATTAACATACTGCAAATTAGTGATTCAACACAGTAGAAATTTCAGTGGAAAAAACCTGAAAGTTTATGTTTGTTCTTACCCATCTGGTGGATTGAATAACAGCAAGCCTTCCTGTCGAGAAAGCATCGTAGGATTCTGTGATATTCTTCTGGTTGTTTTTTGTGTTTTTCCCATTGCCAATCTGAAAGGAAAAATTGATATAGAATAAAAAATGGTGACGTTTTCATTACACTGATCAAATGTCTAGACAGCAGAAAGCTTTATAATGAGATGTTAAAAGACATTTCAATTCAACTCGAATATTTACATTTTGTGTAGAGCTCCTAGAATTCCAAGCTTGTTATTTATCATCAAGCTGCCCTTTATCATCATAGGCTAGATTGTAAAAACAGGGAAAATAAAACAAAACAAAAACATCAACTGCAAACATATTCTGACGGATCATGCTGCGTGTTGATAGCCATTCCAGTATCTCTGAGCTTCCAAGATTATTTAAAAGTACAGGCTGTGTTTAGACCTTGTTGGATTTCTAAGCACCCATTAAATAACAACATAAGATCCATACAGAAAGTCCAAACACTCCACTGGCAGCATCCTGGGATGTGACATGCATGCTTAAGAGCTTGCACCAGGGGGGTTTGGACCTCGTGCTGCTGACAAGTGAGGAGTGAAGAGAAGGGTAAGAGCACTGTCCCACGGTGGCAGGTTTTCCCTTGGCCTCAACTTGGGTGTTACACTAAAAGGTTTATAAAATAATGGCGACAGGATTCCCCATTTGTTCTCCTTCTATGCCTATTTCTCTGCTTCAGGCTGGGATGATTTCACCCAGCTGAATATGAATTGATTCATTAGGAACTGTTACCAGGGCATCAAAGAAAGTCTCACTAATAAATTCAGGGTTTGTGCTTTTAATGGAGTACTTACGAAGAAGCGTCTGCAGACAATACCAAAGTTCCCTCAGGACCAGCACTCACCTCTCCCTAAGTGTCTGCAGATCAGTGCTTGGGCCAGCATCATCTGCCCGCATCGCAGCATACATCCCCAGCCAGCGTCCGACGAAGGACCCGTGCCTCCTGTTAGGAAAGTTCAGCACAATCAGTGCAGGCTTTCAACTGGGTGCAGCACCACAGAGGACATTTCAGAGTGCTAGAAAACAGATGGGGCTGCTGAAGCCTCCATGAACTGTCCTACAGATAAAAGGCACAGAGCAAGACTTTGGTTCCATGCTGTTGGTCTAATTCTAATCTCTGCATTGCACAAATAAACAAAATTCATTTATTCCTTGTGGAGCTGACTTACTCTTTTCATTCTTCAAGCAGCATTCACAAACCATTTACTGCATGCTATACAACATGATCACCTGTTTACATACAGACATAAATAAACACTGATTTTAATAATCTTCATGTTTGCATAAACAGTTAAAATGATGCTCAAAATGCGCTAATACTCTAGAAATATTTTCCCAGCCTACGATGCCATCACTTATCTTGCTATTTAATTTAGAACAATGCAGCAAATCTGCAGTATACTCACCAATAGGCGAAAACTTTCTTCTATACGTAAACCACAGTAAACCACACGTGAACACACCTTGGCTTATTGTCTGACTTTGGCTTATGGTGCGTCTGTTGCTGTGTCCAGCACAGTGCAGCCCCTAAATTGCTACCAAAAGCTTGCCACAAACCTCAATCCCCCTCTTAAAAGAGATCCTCTTGTTTGTTGCCCTTCTTTCGACACTCTCTAACAGTTTTATGTCTTCATACATATATATACAACAAAACATCAAAGAGCTCAGCAAGGTCCACCAAGGAAAGGAAGCAATGCAGGAGAAAGAAGACAGGACAACAGGGAGAATGGGCAGCATAAGGGAGGAGGCAGCCAGTGGCCTTAAAAACAAAGCCTAAAAAATAACTTCCACTAGTGGGACATAGTGAATTGGAGCTCTGGGGTCTGCATCTAGAGATGTCTTTTCTATTTATCGTCTTGTTGCGGAGATGGGTCCTCTGGCTTTGGTTGTGTTTTTTCATGTTGGGCAATTATCTCCCAAGAAGAACCCCCTGTTGGACAGAAAGGTAGAGGTGTGCTCCAGAAACACAGTGATGGCAAGGAGTCCTCCACTTCATTCTGGCATTTTTTTTCCAGCTGGAAGCATTCCCAGTTGTCAACAGAACTGGTTTTGAGGAGTAGGAAAGACAGCATTGCTGGATTTCTGCTTTCTCCTCCATCCTATCAGACCACATCATGAGAGTTGTCTTTGTTTGATGTTCTTATGTCGCGTTCTGTTATTCTATATTTTTTTCTCTCTTATGTGATTTTATGTTCTTCTGTTACGTTATGTTCTTATGTTCACAACAGGACTCCTTGCCAACACCGCCTCACAGACACCTGGGCCAAAGAGCAGGGCCTTGAGCGGCTAGCTCACCATGACAGAGCTCATTTCCTTCCCAGTAGCTGCCAGGTGCCCTCTGGGGGCATTTCGGGGCTACAGCATGGGAAGAGTTCCTTGGGGTGGGAAGCCATTGGGCTAGGAAATGGGCAATGTTCCCTAGGAAGGAAATCCCTGGGAAGCAAAAGCCTTGGGATGGGAAGTCTTGAATGGGGTGGGTACCATTCCCTGGGGAAGGAAGTGCTTGGAGAAGTCCTCCAAGAGAGGGGAATTCTTTGGGACGAGGTCTCTTTGGCTGAAGAAACGCTTCGTGTTGATGGGGCAGATTTCGTCTGGGTTGCTGGGAATGTGCCATGCGGTGAAATGGCAAGGATGGGCACTGCCGCTGAGGCCGAGAAGCTGGTCCTGGGCTGGGCAAGCCTTGGGCCGGGCAAGTGGTGGTGTGGAAGCGTCGTGGGCATGGCAAGTGCTGCGTGGGAGGGAAAGCCTGCTGGGGATGGCCAAGTCTTGCGCTGGGCAGCCTGCTTGGCTCCAAAGCCTGCAGTCCTCCCCAAGATGTCGGCGAGGGGCTGGTCAGCCGTTGGGACGGAACCCCCGTTGCCCGCGTTCCCCAAGCAACCGCCCCACTCTCCAGCCACCATGGCAGGTTCAGCAGCCGGCTCCCGCTCCTCCCGGGGCTGCGGCCCTGCTGGTGAGCCCAGCGCCCCAGAGCTCAGCCCAGCGCCCTTTTTCCCACAGAGGGTTTCCCCAGACGGCTTCCGCGGCTTCCGCAGACGCAAAACTCCCCCTTCGTCGTCCCAGCCGTGCCGCCAACGGTGGCTGCCTGGCTGCTTCCCTCCCTCCCCGGAGCAATGGCGCTGCCCTTGCAGCCCCCCCAGGTACCCACCCTCCCCTCCGCACTGCCCCAGGCCACCGTCTGGCACGTGGTGCCAGGGGTCCAGGGGCAGGTGCTGCAGCTCCCCGCCAGGGTGCAGCTGCCACCTGGGGGGCACCTCCCAGCCCAGGGGCACCACCTGCAGCTTGGGCAGCTCCCCGCCGCCGCCGTGGGGCAGCTCCCTGCTGTGGGGCAGCTCCCCCACAGCGCTCCTGTGGGTGCCCCCAGTGTCTCCCAGCCCCTGCTGATGTGGACGGGGACACTGGTGCCCCAGGATGGTGCTCCCCTCTGCTTGAGGCCCAGGGCCGTGCTCCATGGGGAGCTCCTGCACCCCGCAGGCACCTGCCTGCTGCAGGCCCCTGCCTACCCCGGCCCCACAACACTCCTCGTGCCGGGGCCTCCGCTTGCTTTTTCCTCTGCGGCGACACTTGCAGAGGTGCCTGAGGAGCCCCTGGAGCTGCTGGAGCTGGGCCCCGATGCCTTCGCCGAGGCCTTTCCCCAGCTGGCAGGGGACAGCCAGCAGCTGCAGCACCTGCAGGACCAGCTCACGGCCAACCTGGACAGCTCCGGCTTGGAGGAGCTGCTCAGCTGCCTGGATGCCGTGGAGCCCCACGACGCCTTCGCCGCTGTCCCCAGCAGTCCTGTCCTCAAGCGCTTCCTCTCGCAGCTGCCCGACCTCTGCGAGGACATCGAGGAGCCCAGCACAAAGGGACTGGCAGCCACCAGAGCGCTGGGTGAGGTCCCCTCAAGCCCTGGGCTGCACCCCGACAAGGTGCAGGCTGGGCGGGCGCTGCAGCCCCCTGCAGCTGCTGTGCCGCCACTCAGCTCCCCCCTCAAGCCTGCAGCCCGGCCCCAGCTCAGGAGAGCCCTGCCCAAAAGGCCCCCCCAGCAGGAATTCATCCCTGCCTGCAGGAGAACCCTGCCCCAGCCTCCCTTGGCTCCCCTCAAGAGGCGCCCCGACCCTGACTGCCTCCCTGCCCACAAGAGACCCCTGCCCCAGCCTCCCCAGGCTCCCGTCCAGAGCCCCCCCGACCCTGACTTCCTCACTGCCCTCAGGAGAGCCCTGCCCAAGCCTCGCCTGAGTCCCCTCCAGAGCCCCCCCGACCCTGCCCGCAGGAGACCCATGCCCCAGCCTCCCTTGGCTCCCCTCAAGAGGCCTCAACTTCTCCCAGCCCTCAGGAGAGCCCTGCCCAGTCCCCCTCGCAGTCCCCTCCAGAGCCCCCCGCTCTGGAGGGGACTGCCCACGGCTCTGCCCACGCAGCCGCGCACGCTGCAGCGTCCGGCGCAGCCCCGCGGGGACTACGTGCCCTGCGTGGGGCCCTGGGCGGGCGGCGACGCAGCGCCCACACCGCTGGAGGAGCAGGAGTCGTCGGTGCCCATCACGCCGCAGCAGCGTCCCGAGCAGGAGCGCCTCAAGAAGCTGGCCCAGGAGGAGCGGCAGCGGGCGGCCCACCACATGAGGATCGGCCCCGGGCAATTCTTCGAGCAGCGGCAGAAGGACCACGCCAGAGCCTACTCTTACGGCTACCCGTGACCGACCTCGGGCTTCTCCTCGACGGCCCCCGCAGCACCCAGGCCCGCTCAGCACGCAGGCAGGCACAGAGACCTCTGCAGGCACCTGCTCCAGCTTCAGCCACGCTCCTCAGCCCTTGCCCCTCTCGCTTGCCCTCTCCCCTCTCTCGTGCTGGACCTACGCACTGCTTGCCACTCTCAGGGATGGGCAACGGCAAATGCCAATGGCAAATGCGCGCGCGCCTCACCCAGGAAGGTGGCAATGGCAAGCTGGGGGGATGCTGGCAGCAGCTGGGCTGGGAAAGCTTGCCCATGGCAACTGCTGCTTGGGACACCAAAGGGCTGAGAGACAAGACTTAGCTCTTCTTTCGGGGCATTGCTCTTCTTTGCTGCCTTCTGGATTACATTCCTCTCCTTAGGTGCTCACTCAGCAAGGCCTCTGCCTGCAGCTCTTCTTGCACTGGGACACCGAGGGGATCAGAACTGGGACGTTGTTGGGATAGGAAATGATCAGTGGGATGGGAAGTGATCATGGGGATAGGAACTCATTGGCACGGGAAAAATGGGTTTTATTTGTATTAAATTTAAATTTTTAAATTTTATTTAATTTACTGAGTTTTATTTTTATTAAATTTAAATTTTCAAATTTCATTTAATGTACTGGTTGTATTATTTATTTCATGAAATCCACTTTATTGACCGTGTTGTACAGTATGGCATTGTTTCATTATTAGAAAATGATAAGTATTTACTATTATTAATTAAACAATATTTACATATTTTATACATTATAAATTATCAATATTCTCATTTCTAATTTTGTTTGTTTTTATTCCTTTTCTACCCTATTAAACTCTCTTTATCCCAGTGCACTGGTTTGGACTTTAGTTTTTCTTCCGAGTCGTTGTGGATCCACTCCGGATGGGGGGACATTAGCGAACGCCTGTGTGCTTCAGATCCAAGGTCACCTTTGCCCTCAACTCAAGATCCATGTTTGCATCTGTTGTCATGAAGCAATGTTAACAACAGCAACAATTAAGTTACCTTATTTATTATTTCATGTTATTTCATGATTTCATGTTCAGTTATTTCATGCAGCCCGCTCCCGCTGCCCACGCTCAGGCCGGGCATGGATGTGGGCATGGCCAGCACGGACGGCAGAAAATGGGTGCATGGCTGGATGGCTGGCTGGGTGGGAGTTGGGAATTCAGCCTTGGGATCAGAACTGGGAGGTTATTGGGATAGGAAATGATCAGTGGGATGGGAAGTGATGATGGGGATAGGAACTCATTGGGATGGGAAAAATGGGTTTTATTTGTATTAAATTTACATTTTAAAATTTTATTTAATTTACTGGGTTTTATTATTTATTTAATTAAATCCACTTGATTGACTGTGTTGTACAGTATGGCATTGTTTCATTATTATAAAATGATAAGTATTTAATATTATTAATTAAACAATATTTCTATATTTTATACTCGTAAGGGGGTGTCGAGAGGCAGGAGACCTTTTCTCCATTAACACCAGCGACAGGACCCACGGGAACGGGGTTAAGCTGAGGCAGGGGAAATTTAGGCTTGACATAAGGAGGGGGTTCTTCACAGAGAGGGTGGTTGCACACTGGAACGGGCTCCCCAGGGAAGTGGTCACTGCACCGAGCCTGTCTGAATTTGAGAAGAGATTGGACCGTGCACTTAGTCACATGGGCTGAACTTTTGGGTAGACCTGTGCGGTGTCAAGAGTTGGACTTGATGATCCTTAAGGGTCCCTTCCAACTCAGGATATTCTATGATTCTATGATTCTATGATACATTATAAATTATCAATATTTATCAAATATCAAAATATTTATCAAATATCAAAATTATCCCCTTCCGGCCCCACCTTCCCAGGTGCCCTTACAAAACAGGTTTGAGGCCCTGGAGATTGAGAGACCAGCAATTGAGAGACCAGCAACTGAGGAAGAGATAGACAGTGTTCCCAGGAGGATGCCTAGGGCGAGGAGGTCGACTCCACGCATCAGGACTGCCTCCACCAAGAAAGAAAGAAGGGTGATTGTCGTGGGAGACTCTATCCTTAGGGGGACAGAGGGCCCTATTTGTCAGCCTGACCCTACCCGTAGGGAAGTCTGCTTCCTCCCTGGGGCCAGGGTCAGGGATGTTGCCAGGAAGCTCCCCAACCTGGTACGCCCCTCTGATTATTATCCTCTCCTGATAGTCCAGGCGGGCAGTGATGACATTGATGACAGAAGCCTGAAGGCTATCAAAAGAGACTTTAGGGGGCTGGGACGGTTAGTGGACGGAGCAGGAGTGCAGGTAGTATTTTCGTCCATCCCTACGTTGACAGGGAGGGGTACGGAGAGGACAAGGAAAGCCCACCTGTTAAACACGTGGCTCTGGGGCTGGTGCCTACGCAGAAATCTTGGGTTTTTCGACCATGGGGCAGTTTACTCAGCACCTGGTCTGATGGCCGTAGACGGGTCCCTATCCTTTAGGGGAAAAAGGATCCTGGGCCAGGAGCTGGCGGGGCTCATTGATAGGGCTTTAAACTAGGTAAGAAGGGGGATGGGGCTGAAGCAAGGACTGTTGGGGCTATGCCAGGGGGAGCAATGGCAAGGCTGGAGGATAAGGTAAAGGCCCAGCTGAAGTGCATCTACACCAATGCACGCAGCATGGGTAACAAACAGGAGGAGCTGGAAGCCATCGTGCAGCGGGCAGGCTACGACTTGGTTGCCATCACGGAAACGTGGTGGGACCAGTCTCATGACTGGAGTGCTGCGATGCCTGGCTATAGGCTCTTCAGAAGGGACAGGCAGCACAGAAGGGGTGGTGGTGTGGCTCTCTATATTAGAGAGTCTTTCGATGTTGTAGAACTCGAGGCTGGGAATGACAAGGTCGAGTCCCTTTGGGTTAGGATCGGCAGGGACAACAAGGCTAGTGTCCTGGTCGGGGTCTGCTATAGACCGCCGAACCAGGATGAAGAGACGGATGAGGAGTTCTACAGGCAGCTGACAGAAGTTGCGAAATCGTCGGCGCTTGTACTCGTGGGGGACTTCAACTTCCCTGACATATCCTGGAAGCACAACACAGCCCAGAGGAAGCAGTCTAGGAGGTTTCTGGAGAAAGTGGAAGATAGCTTCCTGACGCAGCTGATTAGTGGACCTACCAGGGGTGGTGCCCTGCTAGACCTTCTCTTCACAAACAGAGAAGGACTGGTGGAGGATGTGATTGTCGGGAACAGTCTTGGGCAGAGTGACCACGAAATGGTGGAGTTCACTATTCTTAGCGGGGCCAGGAAGGGAACCAGTAAAACCACTGTATTGGACTTTCGGAGGGCTGACTTTGGGCTGCTCAGGACACTAGTTGGTGGAGTCCCATGGGAGGCGGTTCTGAAGGGCAGAGGGGTCCAGGAAGGCTGGGCGCTCTTTACGAGGCAAATCCTAATGGCGCAGGAGCGGTCTATTCCCATGCGCCCAAAGATGAGCCAGCGGGGAAGAAGACCAGCCTGGCTCAACAGAGAATTGTGGCTTGAGCTTGGGAGAAAAAAGAGGGTTTATAATCTTTGGAAAATTGGGCAGGCCACTAAGGAGGACTATAAGGATGTAGCGAGGCTGTGCAGGGACAAGATTAGGAAGGCCAAAGCTCATCTGGAGCTCAATCTGGCTACTGCTGTTAAAGATAACAAAAAACGCTTTTATAAATACATCAACACCAAAAGGAGGACTAGGGAGAATCTCCATCCTTTACTGGATGCGGGGGGAAACTTAGTTACAAGAGATGAGGAAAAGGCGGAGGTGCTTAATGCCTTCTTTGCCTCAGTCTTTAGCGGCAAAACCGGTTGCTCTCTGGATACCCAGTACCCAGAACTGGTGGAAGGGGACGGGGAGCAGGATGTGGCCCTCACCATCCACGAAGAACTGGTTGGTGACCTGCTACGGCACTTGGATGTCCACAAATCGATGGGGCCGGATGGGATCCACCCAAGGGTACTGAGAGAACTGGCAGAGGAGCTGGCCAAGCCCCTATCCATCATTTATCAGCAGTCCTGGCTATCGGGGGAGGTCCCAGCTGACTGGCGACTAGCAAATGTGACGCCCATCTACAAGAAGGGCCGGAGGGCAGACCCGGGGAACTACAGGCCGGTCAGTTTGACCTCAGTACCAGGGAAGCTCATGGAGCAGATCCTCTTGGGAGTCATCATGCGGCACTTGAAGGGCAAGCAGGCGATCAGGCCCAGCCAGCATGGGTTTATGGAAGGCAGGTCCTGCTTGACGAACCTGATCTCCTTCTACGACAAAGTGACGCGCTGGGTGGATGAGGGAAAGGCTGTGGATGTGGTCTACCTTGACTTCAGCAAGGCTTTTGACACCGTCTCCCACAGCATTCTCCTCAAGAAACTGGCTGCTCTTGGCTTGGACTGGCGCACGCTTCGTTGGGTTAGAAACTGGCTGGATAGCCGGGCCCAAAGAGTCGTGGTAAATGGAGCCAAGTCCAGTTGGAGGCCAGTCACTAGTGGCGTCCCCCAGGGCTCGGTGCTGGGGCCGGTCCTCTTTAACATCTTCATCAATGATCTGGATGACGGCACTGAGTGCACCCTCAGTAAGTTTGCAGATGACACCAAGCTAGGTGCATGTGTCGATCTGCTCGAGGGTAGGAAGGCTCTGCAGGAGGATCTGGATAGGCTGCACCGATGGGCTGAGGTCAACTGTATGAAGTTCAACAAGGCCAAGTGCCGGGTCCTGCACCTGGGGCGCAACAACCCCAAGCAGAACTACAGGCTGGGAGAGGAATGGTTGGAGAGCTGCCAGGCAGAGAAGGACCTGGGAGTGATGGTGGACAGTCGGCTGAATATGAGCCAGCAGTGTGCTCAGGTGGCCAAGAAGGCCAACGGCATCCTGGCTTGTATCAGAAACACTGTGACCAGCAGGGCTAGGGAGGTGATCGTCCCCCTGTACTCGGCTCTGGTGAGGCCGCACCTCGAGTACTGTGTTCAGTTTTGGGCCCCTCGCTACAAGAAGGACATCGAGGTGCTTGAGCGGGTCCAAAGAAGGGCGACGAAGCTGGTGAGGGGCCTGGAGAGCAAGTCCTATGAGGAGCGGCTGAAGGAGCTGGGCTTGTTCAGCCTAGAGAAGAGGAGGCTCGGGGTGATCTTATTGCTCTGTATAAGTACATTAAAGGAGGCTGTAGAGAGGTGGGGGTTGGCCTGTTCTCCCATCTGCCTGGTGACAGGACGAGGGGGAATGGGGGGGAATGGGCTAAAGTTACGCCAGGGGAATGGGCTAAAGTTACGCCAGGGTAGTTTTAGGTTAGATGTTAGGAAGAATTTCTTTACTGAAAGGGTTGTTAGGCACTGGAACGGGCTGCCCAGGGAGGTGGTAGAGTCACCATCCCTGGAAGTCTTCAAAAGACGTTTAGATGTAGAGCTTAGGGATATGGTTTAGTGGGGACTGTTAGTGTTAGGTTAGAGGTTAGACTCGATGATCTTGAGGTCTCTTCCAACCTAGAAATTCTGTGATTCTGTGATTCTCATTTCTTATTTTGTTTGTTTTTATTCCTTTTGTACCCTATTAAACTCTCTTTATCACAGTGCACTGGTTTGTTCTTATACTTTTTCTTATACTGTGGAGCCCAAAACTGCACTCAGTACTCAGTACATGGAATACCAACAGAGACTGCCTGGCATTTTCTCTTCTCTGCAGAAGCTCTGTTGCTAACACTGTCCAGAAATCACCACTGTCACAGACAGTAGTAGCATTCCCTCCTCCCACAGTTGGTTCTTCCCCCCCAAGACTTAGACACCATCCAGAAAAATAAGAAGAATAATACTAATAAATAAAATAAAATAAAATAAAATAAAATAAAATAAAATAAAATAAAATAAAATAAAATAAAATAAAATAAAATAAAATAAAATAAAATAAAATAATAAAATAAAATAATAAAATAAATTAAAATAGTCAAAAGCCGTCAGGAAGGCAGTGGTGCAGACTGTGGAGAGCCTGGGTTCAAATCCTTCTTCTGTGAGGCTCTGAACCTATATCCCACCACAATCTCTCTGCTAATGTATGGCAGGGAAAGGAGGAAGAAAGAACATATCTCCTGCACTTTCCATTTATTGTTGACTGACAATTCTGTAGAGTTATAAAGCCTCAATCAGTGAGATACAGGGTTCTTCTCACATTGTCTCACTGTGCCCTAAGCGGAACAGCTCTCATTTAATAGATGCTTCACCACAAAATCATGAGTCATCTGCAGTTTTGAACTTTTCTGGGATCAAGTCCCTTCAGATGGTTGAGGAATCTGCTCCAGCACCTATGTAAACTGGTGCTCTACTAAGCTAGTGAGTGAACAAGAGAGAAATCCTCTGCTAGATGACTTGACAAATTGGGTCTGAAAATAGTGTTGAGGCACAATAGTCCACGATTTTTGCCTTGGGTGCACAGAGGGATTGGGTGTTGTAGACTTCTTTTATTCTTCATTAAGATAAACATTTTCAAAAATGTGCTTGTTCAACCTTGCTCCCACTGTGTGCATGGGAGGGAGATAACTGAAAGTGGGGAGCGTTGCTTGGATCCTGCAAGTGGCTGAGGTCCAGTGGGGTTGGAGGCTTTCTTCCTCCTTTTGGAAATGCAAAGCAACCCTGCACCTCCCCTGCACTTGCAGAAGGATCGTGACAGCCCAAAGCACAGCGGCTTTGTAATTGCTGCATACACTTCGATCGGATTTACGTTTGGTAGCAGGGGCCTGCAGGGATGGCGTCTGTGAGAACAGGCCAGACAACAGCCAGCTCCAGATAGCTCCAAAAGGGCCCCGGCGCTTGCCAGAGCTGAGCCAATAAGCGATGTTGTTTGCACCTCTGGGAGAGCAGATGGAAGAAGGGGGAAATACTGCTGCACAACAGAAGCTGGAAGAGCAAGGAGTGAGAAGCAGCCCTGCAGCCCCCAAGGTGAGTGCAGCAGGAGGCAGGAGGTGCTCCAGGCTCACAGCAGCAGTTCCCCTGCGGGCTGTGCAGGGAGAGGCCCCTGGTGGAGCAGGCTGTCCCCCTGCACCCATGGGTCCCCCATGGAGCAGATCTCCACGCTGCTGCCCCCCTGTGGGTGGAGGAGCCCCCGGTGGAGCAGGTGGCTGTGGCCTGGAGGAGGCTGCGGCCTGTGGAGAGCCCCCGCAGGAGCAGGCCCCGGGCCGCAGCTGCAGCCATGGAGAGGAGCCCACGGGGAGCAGGGGCAGAGAGGGACCTTGGAGGAGGGAACTGTATCCTCTTTTTTCATCGGTGCTGAGATTGAGGATCAGGATTTCGTGGTAGGAATTTGTTTAGATGAACCAATTTACCTCCATATGGGTTTTGTATGTTTGTTTCACCTTGTCTTGCAGGACCATCTTGGCTGGGTCTGCAGTGTTGTGCAAAAGCGAAGTTTTTCACAATAAAGAGCAGCTTTATTTTCGGGGAAAAGGCTGAGGTGGCCTTCATCAGAGTCTTGTGACCTGAAAATGCAGAAAATGGGTGCATGGCTGGATGGGTGGGTGGGAGTTGGGAATTCAGCCTTGGGATCAGAACTGGGACGTTGTTGGGATAGGAAATGATCAGTGGGATGGGAAGTGATGATGGGGATAGGAACTCATTGGGATGGGAAAAATGGGTTTTATTTTTATTGCATTCAATCCACTTTATTGACTGTGTTGTACAGTATGGCGTTGTTTTATTACTATAAAATTATAATGATTATTATTTAATCTTATCATGTTTGCATCTGTTGTTGTGAAGCAATGTTAAGAACAGCAACAAAATAGTTACCTACTTGCTAGCAGCATCCCTATGTTTGCTGGGGTCTGCTCTGTGCATTTTGAAGACCGTTCCATGCTATTCAGCCCCTTCAGGAGGAAATGGATGGTTCTAGGAAAATGCGTCTTGACCTGATGCAAAGCTGTGACTCAGCACCCTGCAGCCCCCTCAACCCCTGGCATTTTACCTGCAGCCCCTCCAACAACTCTGATGTTCCCTGCATCGACTTCAACCACTGCGCTGGGACCTGAGGCCCCTCAAAGCCTTGTCACTCGCCCTGCAGCCCCTCGAGCCCCTGGCATGTTCCCTGCAGCCCCTCCAAGCCTGGCACAGGCCCTAAGAGCTGGCTCCGGGGACTACCCCGGTGCTGTCTCAGGCGCCAATACACACAAGGGGAAGGAATGCATGCAGAAGTCATCTCGTTTTGGAAGGGCAGAAAGTCCTCCCAAGAAGGGGAAGGAGCAAGAGGAAGGCAAGGCAGCCTACCCCAAGGTAGGGCCATCCCAGGGAACAGGAGGCTGTTGGAAAGGAGAGCAGAGAGAAAAGCAGCAGCAAGCAGGTGATCCCCATCCCTGGGCGAGCTGCGAGCCATGGGACAAGATTGCAGCTGTCCTCCAGGCGAGCACATTGTCAGCTGGCTGCTGCGCTGCTGGGATAGCAGCTGCGGGAGCCTGGCAGCAGAGGGCAGGGAAGCCAAGCAGCTGGGATCCTTCTCTGGGGAAGGGGGCACTGAGAAAGCGCTTGCAAACGGGGCACAAGCCCTCAGCCTCTGGAGGCGGCGCCTGGCAGGCGTGAAGGAAAGGGATCCCTTCAAGGAAGATGCTGTGGGCTTGCTGAGGCTCAAAGAACAGATGCTGCTGGCTGCTACCAGTGTGCTGCAGCAGCGGCAAGAGAGAGCAAACCGTGGTGGTTTTCCTCAGCTGGGCAGCTGAGCTCCAGCACAAGCGCTCTCTCCCTGCCCCTCCTCCAACGCCAAGGGGAGAAAAGAGGCTGGAAAGGGCTCAAGGGCTGCCAGAAGGACAGGGAGATCACTCCACAAGGAGCGTCACGGGCAAAGCAGGCTCAGCACAGCCTGTTCCAGTCCAGCCCGGGGCCTGCTCCTGCGGGGGCTCTCCACAGGCCGCGGTCTCCTCCAGGCCACAGCCACCTGCTCCACCGGGGGCTCCTCCAGCCACAGGGGGGCTGCAGCGTGGAGATCTGCTCCACGGGGGACCCATGGGCTGCAGGGGGACAGCCTGCTCCACCAAGGGCCTCTCCCTGCACAGGCCGCCAGGGAACTGCTGCTGTGAGCCTGGAGCACCTCCTGCTGCACGGCCCTTGGGGGCTGCACAGAGCTTTCCCACTCCTCCCTGAGCCAGAGGCTGCTGGGCAGCAACTTTTGTTCCCTTTCTTAGATGCAAGATCCCTTCTTAAATTCAGTCCAGCCAAGTAGGAAAAGTAAATGTGGACAGCTGTACCTTGGCAAAGAAGATAGTAGGGGACAAGGAGGTTTAGCAGTCAAGATGGAAGGTGATGCCATGAGGCTTACAGGCTAGTAATGTTCTAGTGAAACCCAGCCTTCCTAAAGAAACCTGCCTGACTACTTCACGTGAATAACAGACTCTGTTCAGCTATTTCCTAACATAGAAAGGGTGCTGACTGCTTCTTCAGAGTAACATGGTAGTGATACTGCTGAAATAGTTGTGGTTCAGACGTAGATCTGATTTCTCCTAAGCACGCTGAATTCACAGCTGTTGATCCTCCAGAGGAGGCTTTGCAATTGAACACCTGGAGAATAGGTAAATTTCCCGCTGTTGTTCTCCTCTCCTCTTGTTTTGTTTTGTTTGTTGTTTTTTTTTTCCTAGTAGCATAGGCTTAAGACTCTGAAGAAACGGGCTGCTTTTTTTCATTTCCAACACTGGCTGTTCCTCCTGTAGAGATTATATCAAACAGTCTTGAAGTGCTTGATGACTTACCAGTCTGCAGATTTATTATCAAACCAAAAAAAACCCCGACTTGGTAGACTATTTTTTTCTTACTTTTGAATGACTACTAGGAAGAAGGTTGTTCCGGCATCAAGAAAGTCACGTGGAATGTAATAAAATTCACTGAACCAGTAAATAAAAACTATATTTTTCTATTAGTTCCATTGTTTCAACTCTTCTGACGCTTATGGATGGCACAGATAACAGAGGGGAGATCGTGGTAATCGGAGCTACCAACAGACTGGATTCTATAGATCCTGCTTTACGAAGACCAGGACGCTTTGGCAGAGAGTTCCTCTTCAACTTGCCAAATAAAGAGGTGAGAACTTAAATTGAATGTTAGTGCTACCATGGCAAAGTCCAACTTTATAGGAAAAAAAAATAATTGACAACTTGAACAAAAGAGTGATATGTGGAGACACTGCAAAGTTGTACCTGTTTGCTTAATTATTTAGTCCACTTGGGCGTTTTCATCATGAAGTTGTGTTTTTGGTCTCAATCCTTCACTTCTGAATGAATAGGGGACGTGTTTGCATTTGATTGTGCCCCGGATCGGTGGTAGTAGTTTGAGTCATAATTATTTTCTTCTTTATAGTAATTGTAGCAAATTGAAGCATTGTGCCAGAAGTGCTTTCTGTGCATTTACTGACTGAAAAGCAAATGTGATGAAGTAATGAGACTGTCACAATGAAAGCTTGCTAAGTTTTAGAGAAGTTTTTTGGACAACAAAGAAATGTTTCTGGATAAATTTTTCATTACAGTATTTTCCTCTGGGTCATTAGGTCTCGTAGTTTGGAAACTTGTTATTGAAGCTATAAATGCCTTTTCTTTCATTGTAGGTTCCTAGAAAAAGTTCAGTATAACAAATAAGAAATATTCAATTTCCTGGTTGAAAATGCAGAGTGTATATTAAATAACTGTAAAATACTTGAAAGTTGAGCAAGTAAGAAAAGCGTATTAATAGATGAGGGGTTTTCAGGGAGGACTGTTTGTTTGTTTGTTTGTTTGTTTGTTTGCTTTTTGGTTTGTTTGTTTCTTGTTGGTATTTTTAAGGAAAACTTGGGACAAGCTAAAACGCAATGATTTTGCTTCCAGGCTAGAAAAGAAATTTTCAAGATTCATACTCGTGACTGGACCCCTAAGCCACCGGACATGTTGCTTGATGAACTAGCTGAGAAATGCATTGGTAAGACTGAAACCAAAATGGATTCTTGCTTGTGAGCAAGTTGTAAAGAACCTTAGCTTGTACCAGGCAGTACCCAAGCTCTTGTGCCTTGCTGCACAACTAGTCAACGAGGCAGCTGGCACGCCTTCATAGCAATCAGAGTTAGATGCTTTCATCTATTTACTCTTTGTTGTCGTTCTTTTTGTTGTCTGAGAACGTTAAATGGTTCTGGGGCATCTTCCTCAAGAGTATAGTTTTTGATGAGGAGTCTGCTTCAGCTGCATAAGCGCAGGATATCAGGCAGTGAGCAACATGAAACTTCCCTGCAGAGCGGTAGCACTTTGAATTCCCTGTTAACCTGTTTGGTTTTGGCATTACAAATTGTTTAAATGTTGCATGTTGTAAACCTGGGCCTTGACTGATGTAATGTTTGATTTTTGTTTGTTAGGATACTGTGGTGCAGATATCAAATCTTTATGTACTGAAGCTGCGCTGTGCTCTCTACGTCGATGCTCTCCTCAGATTTATGCAAGTAGGGAGAAGTTGCTACTAGACGTTAATTCTATTAAAATAAAAGCAAAGGACTTTTTCATGGCTCTGAAGAAGGTTGTTCCGGCATCAAACAGGATCGTGGCTTCACCCGGACAAGCACTATCACCCATTTTCAAGCCACTTTTTAAAAGATCAGGAGCGAATATTTTACAAGTTGTGCAGAAGATCTTCCCGCATGCACCGCTCGCACTAAAGGAGGACCGACAGCAAGGTATAACCACAGCATCCACTTCTTTATAATTCTGCTAAAGCAAAAACTTGTGGTTTGTGCAATCAACTTAAACCTTTCAGACATAATGATGGTAGAATTTTATTATTTGCATGTGCATGTCTTTCTTTTGGGCATGTCTGGAAGATAACGCATAGGTTTTATTCTGGATTCGAAACTGAAATGCCAAATGGAAGCCCTGAATGACTCAATACACAGTAAAGGACGATGCGTTCTCTACTGAAGCATCCTGCTTCTGACGGCAGCTAAGATAATTAGCATTTGTAGAGGTTGACTTGAGGTTTGAAGTATAAGGCACCTATTTTTCTTTAAAAAATCAAAACTCAGATATTTGGAGGGGAAGCATTTCTAGGTCAATGTTTCTAATTCCTTTCTGAAGAATGTCGGGACCAGGATACAAGTATAACTGGTCTAAGCTAAATATTGTTTTAGCTATCATCGTTTTTAACCAGTCTCCTAATTTAAATGTTTGTAGATCGTACTATACATGTGCATGTGAGATCAATTAGCACTGATATTTACTAGATGAATGGAATTCTGTGGCCATCACATCCTTAATCCCCGTGCTTTCATTGTGGGAACCTCCTCCAGAAAGAAATGGTCTTGTTTTTTTTTTTTTGTTTGTTTGTTTGTTTGTTTGTTTTTAGCTATTTAGCAACTGCGGAAATTGTTTGTAATCTCCTTTATTCTAAGGGGGAGAAAAAAATCACCAAGAGTAGCGTACCTTATACGTACACATCAGTGGGACTTAGTACAGCTTTGTAGGGCCTTGTGCCATCTCCTTAGATCTGTGGTGGGATGAACTCTAGGAAATAGCTTTCAGTGTGTGCTCTCAAATGAAGAAAGGGTTTTGGCACTGATTTAGAAGCTGTATTCATGTAAGAGAACGAGACAAAGGCTATTCAGGAAAGTTAACAAACCTCTTTTGTCTTTCAGACCATTTAAATCCTATTTTACAAGATGATACGTTCGACAGTGATGACGATGCATCCTTGGTTTCTGGAGATGAATTAAAAGAGGGAATGCCTGACGGACCAGAGAAAAAAACGCCTCTGTTTCAGCAGGTAAAGAAAGATAGATCCCTGTTATGTTTAGATTCTCAGGACTGCTGAGTCTTTGTAAACAGTTCCAGCTGTTAAAAGTGCGAGGGGTGGTAGACGAAGGGGTAACATCAAGTTTGTGTGTTGAAGGGGTGCTTGGTATTCACAAGGAGAAAGGGTGAAGGGACTAAAGTGGTAATGAAGTTGCTCTGAATGACCAAATTGAAAAGCCCAGGCTTCTCTTCCTAAGCCAAAGTGATCCGTAGACTACCAGAACACGTTGACTTAATCCATGGCATTCTTTGAAAGACTCAAGACCACATAAATGTCCTGTCTGTCCTTTTAGCTAAAAATACCCCAACTTTATGGGTTTGTGTTGCCACCTTTTGCCCTTCTGTTTTCCAGGATTCTTAAACCAATGGTGAATTATGTAGCAGAAAGAAAACTGAGAAATGGCTTGTTAAAACACCTTGAGAAAAATCTGAATGGTGTCTTTATTTGTTAAGCCACCAAGTTGTGTTAATCTTGTGGTATTTTAGTATGGAAGTCATGCAAGCCCACTGTTGGAAAGTTAGATCATGTTGTCACAGCTGGATCAGTTATTTTTCTCAGTTTCTATTGCTGTGCTGTCCAGAAGATTTTCTGTCCTCTAGAGCAAGGCTAAGTCTCTAGCATCTTTGATTTAAGCCAGCAAAGATACAGCCTGATTGTAGTGGGGAAACAAATGCTCCTCACAAATTTATTTCCTAGTAGTAAAGCAAGATTGCAGGGATATTAATTTGCAGTCTTGGTTCAGTAAAGAATAGGAAACACAAGGGAAGAAGATGAAACAATTGGAATGACTGAATAACTTAACTGGAAATCTTACGTGTATTTAATGTACCTCTACCATTTGGATTATTTGGGGATGGAAAAGTAAGTCTATAGGAAAATTACTTGGAACATCTGTGTGTGTCTATTCAGCACCTCATTTATAAACTTGTTTTCTTTACTCTTGTTCTAGGAGTGCTTTCTGTGAACCAACATCACGCCGGCCCCGTCTGCTAATAGTAGGAAAAGAAGGGTACGGCCAGGTTTCTTACGTGGCACCCGTGGTGTTGCACGCTTTGGAGAAGTTTCCTGTTCACACCCTGGACCTTTCTGTTCTGCTTACAAACGTTGCACCGCCAGAAGAGATCTGCAGACAGGTACCTTTTTTCTTTTTATTCTCATCGGATTCACTGACTGTATGTAAAGGATCAATCGAGTTGCAAGTAAGGTGAGCAAAATTCATTGGTAATGGAGGTGGCGTTGTTTTAATGTGCTGGGATGTTTGCTTCTGTCTGAAAATCCCCTTTTCTTTTAGACAAAACCACAAACAATCTGGATGTTGTACATGTCCACATTTTCCATACCCAATTTTACAGTGATGATGTTGCTAGCAGCTCAGGAAGCTGGGCGGTGTTGCTAATAAACATCTCTTTGTGGAAAGAAATGCTGCTCATCTCCCTGGGATCCAGAAAGTAGTTCTCATTGCCTCCGAAGACTGTGTGCTCCCAGTAGATGGCTCTGTATCAGACTGCATGTCGGCTACTTTTTGTAGCCTTCTTCTAAATTGTATTAGTAAGGCAACCAAGGTTTGGGGCTTCTGTTTATTTTGTTTTCACGCGGACATACACAACTTGTGCCGTTGCAGTATGTGCAATAAAAGCATTAACATTCACTAAACACTTCATTTGCACGCTGATGTGGTTTTAACTAGAAAAACTAAACAGATCTGGTGTTTTTACTTTTAGGCAGGAAATCCATTTTATTGTTTGGCATCACTACCTTTAAATATTTTTACCTTTAGTGGGAACATTTGAGAGCCATACAAGTAAGGACAGACATGTTACACGACTGAATACTGATGTGTCCCATAAGAGGGACATTTCCTTTCTTTGTTATGCGATGATTGTGGCTGTGGCCATATAGCTACGGTGTCTAGCCACTGCCTGAATATATCCTTCCCATCTTCTGACTAGAGTTCTTCGAATACTGGTAATCTGAAAGGGTGCACAGAGAAATTCCTTATGTGAAAGGATGCTTGCCACTCTGTTCACATAGTTTCCTTTCATGGGGCAGTCAGGTGGCTATGTAGCTATGTATTAACAGGTTATTCTACGTGTTTTAGTTTTCTTACCCAAGCTTTCCTTTTCACTAGCTGATCCGAAATGCTCAGAAGACAGCACCAAGCATAATTTATGTCCCAGATATCCATTTATGGTGGGACAACGTTGGACCTGCCTTGAAACTTACTTTTCTAACTCTAACTCTTCCAGCATTTTCGCCTGTTTTGCTGCTTGCTACGTCTGATGTACGTCACTCAGATCTCCCAGAAGAGGTATTTGTCAATACTTTTCTTACTATTTCTTCAGTGTCTTGTAATTTATGAATGCTTTCAGCATCAAAATGCTGCGCTTTCTTAAATGCCTACTGTTATTACTCAGGCACCCTAACAAATCACTTAAAATTTGCTTAGAGAAAAAGAATACTGTGAAAGCATCTGCTTAAGGTTTTTTCTGAGTCAAGCAAGTGACTTTCACCCCCTTCTCATGCATGCAAATAATAAATTAATACAATAATTCTGGTGGCTACAAAGTGGTTCAGTCAAGAATATGCAGTGCTTAAAATGACAAGAAGATGTTTTTACTGAAGAGATTTCTTCTGACAGTCTGCCATTCCATGCTATGTTGGGTAAACTGCTAATAATGCAATTTAGTAGAGAATTGAAACAGTTTGATTAAAAAAAAAAAAAAATCAGTTTCTTTCTTCATATAGGCCAAAGCTTTCCAAGCTGGAAAGCTGAGTTCCAATTTCTGCTCAAGTAACTTTGGAATGGAATTCTAGTTGTATTCCTAAATAAACTGTAGTAAAAGTACATGCAGAACTTCATTGACTTCTGAGAGTTTACATTAAGGGAAGGTGCCCAAAACAGGAACACGCTGTTCTCATTCCGATTATTTTGTCTCAGTTACTGGGGGAAGAGAACAGGTCTTACCTAGATGTGTTTATTATCAACTGCTTTGAAAGTGCTTGAGTTCCCACAGAAGTTTTTGTACAGGTTCTAAATTCCTTCTAAAATAAGTAGTGAAATTCCTTACCTACCTTTTAATACTAGAAATTGAAAATGGAGGAAGATGTAGAGGTACTAGCTACTTCAGACACCTTTTGGTAGAGAAATAAAAACTCAGCAAAAAGCCCTCACTTGTCTGCTGAAGCCTTTCTCTTCCCTCTATAGCCATAAAGGTTCTAAGTAAAGGATGCAGCAGGGCCAGTAAATACAAAGGAAGCGATGTTGGATGTGGTGAAAGCCATTACTTTATCAGTGTAGCGTACAATCCCTTCACCAAGATTTAATTCTACAGGTGATTCTTAAAGGTGATATTTGAATTTGCCATGCCAGCCTGTGAAAATGTAGCCATTTAAGGCCAGGAAGATAACTTTTTTCAGTTTGTGTTCTTCAGGTTATTATTCATTTTAAAAGGTACTCATCTTTTTGGAATAGAAGATGAGTTTTTGTGGCCTTAAATCTGAAATGTCTTTCCTCCTTCTGCTTTAGATCCAAAAATTATTTAATAAGGAATTTGGAGAAGTGTGCAATATTGAGTTGCCTGGTAGGGCAGAGAGAGCAGCTTTTTTTGAGGACCTAATTCTAAATCAAGTGGCTAAGCCTCCTGTAAAGAAAACAGGTGAGGAGGATATAAGAAGTACATCTAAAACTTTCCTATCGAAGTTACTAGCTCTTTGGGATTTGCTTTGGTGGTCATTTTCTGTCAGTAATTTTGTCATATGCTTGTATTTGAGTACTGTAAATTGGCTAATTTTTCCTGGTTAATTGAAGTTGATCGGACATTGGAAGTCCTGCCTGTAGCACCACCAGCTGAGCCTCAGAAGCCACAAGAGGAAGAAGTAGGGATGCTGGAGGAGGAAGAGGAGGATGCCTTGCGTGAACTTAGAATTTTCTTGAGGGACGTTACTCACAGACTTGCCACTGACAGACGTTTCAGGGAATTTGCAAAGCCCGTTGACCCACAGAAGGTAAACTAGTGCTGATCTGTGTGTGTCTGTAACTTCTCAGCGTTCGTATTTCTCAGCGTTTTGGGGAAGGTTCAACTTTGTTTTTAGGGCTGCACTATTAGGATTTTGCAAGAAGCAGAGGCAGTGCTTTTACTTCTGCTGACTCTCAGATGTCTCTTATCGGATTATTCGCTGAAAGCCCTGGTTTCATTCTAAGAAGCCAGTCCAAATGCCAACACAGTCTGTTCGTGAAAAGGCTTTGATATGTAGGCATGTCACAGCACTGAAAAGCACAGAGATCTTTCCTTATAATTACAAACAGTACTTACAGGACTACTTTAATGAAGTCTAAAGCCCTTTATTGGACTGTCAGTTCCTGTGGGAACAGGAATAGGAGCAGCAGTTTGTAAAAATAAGTTTTGAGATCCTGTTCTCTGTTTCATCTGGAACTCCTCAAGAGGAATCAACCATAAGTGCAGTGTGTTTTCTTTTTCCTCCAATAGGCTGCTTAGATCCCTTTTTCTCCTTAATTGATTAGATAAGCCTAAACTAGGGGCGTATATTTCAAAGACAGGTGTAACTTGACTATACCTGCGGATCAGCAAAGGCCTCTTCACGTGGGCATCCACTGGCTTTTCTTCCCCTTTTCTCCTAGGTTCTTGAGCTGTGAAAAATCTAGACAGATACGTATGTCTTCATCTGAACTAGTCATTAGGCTCCTCTTATGGTCTGAGGGAAGAAATCAGCACCTCTGGGCCCAGTTATCTCATTCTAAAGTAGATGCCTGCAATAGGTACTTCACAGGTGCAATTCATGCACCTTTTCCTCAATGTCGACAGCAAAAAGAATGTTGGATGGCTTACTCAGCTTTCACTGTTGTGATTTTCTGAAGCAAAGTGAAATGAATCTCCCACCCTCAGTGTTTCTTCTGTACCATGCACGTGCTTCTGACCTCCCTACTTCTTATTGTCCTCTCCTAGCAGCTCTAATGCCAGTTGAAAGAGCCCTTCCATTTTTGAGAAGCAAACTGGTTAATTTCAGCATCTTCTGATGCATCGCAAATGTTCAGGGTTTTTAGGAAGTCGTTTATTTAAAGTTTTCAGAGTAATTTTGGTAGACAGTGTGCAAGGTTAAGAAAACCTCTGAATGCTTGTATTTGATCTGCAGGTACCTGACTATGCCACAAGGATTAAAGAGCCGATGGATCTTTCAACAGGTCTGACTCAAATTGACTCGTGCCAGTACCCCGCTGCAGGAGACTATCTGAAGGACATCGATCTAATCTGTAACAATGCCTTAGAGTACTACCCAGATCAAAGATCTACAAGTGAGGATGTGCTTTTTAGCCCTAGTTTAAAAAATCTGTCAAACGTATAGATGGATAAATGCTGTGTGCGGACAATAGACTTTGGATGGATTCGATGATTTTGGACATCCACAGAGAACATCTCTTACCACATTGTAAATATTTTATCATTTTGCTACTTGGGCATGGAATTGTGATATAAATGTTCCCAAGGAACTAGTGCTTTTGTTTTAATTAACTTCTATGTTGATATGCTGAAAATATTCACTGAGATAACCTTTCGGAACCAACCTATGAAGAAAGCAATTTTTTTCTGTGATCAAAACAGTTTCATTGGTTGGTAGACAACATTCAGTTAAAGTCTGTAAAATTTCAGATTGTCACAGAGCCTATGTTTTGCAAGACACTGCATATTCAATGGTGAGGAACAAAATGGATACAGAGTTTGGACGACTTTGTGAACAAATTAAAGAATCTCGTGAGAAAAGAGGTACGTGCTTTAACGCTAAGGATTTTAAGACTTGTCTCTGCATTTGTAACTGAAAATGCACAACGAAGATCTTTGGTATCTATTCTTTAATGCAAGGTCGCACCTCTCCAGCATGTGCTCCATGTGACAACTCCAAGTCACCACAGCAGAACCCTGCTACTGAAGACAACAAACCAGATGAAGAGAGTAATGAAAATGAGGCGATGACAGCGGCACCTGTAGATGCCAGTACACCCATTTCTAATGGTAAGTTGCATTTTATTCAGCTGCTCTTGTCATTCATACCTTCTCTGTCCTTGAGGCGCAACAGGTGTCTCTGATGCCTGGCTCTTTATGCCAGAGGTATTTTGTTTTCAAATTTACTTCAAAATGTGAGAGAGAAATCCAGAGGTCATCCATTCAATATAGTTATGAATTAAAGTTCAAAGAAAGTTGGTTTACAATATAAAAAACAAAAAACAAAAAACAAAATAAAACAAAACAAACAAACAAAAACTTTGACGGCCCAATTGCCATTTAGTCGCCCCTAAACTGCTAATTCTTGAGGTAAAAAATGTTGTGGATGGCAGTTTCTGAATACTTAACTAGTTTTTAATTATGCAAAATGGTATTTTTACCCCCACTCCACCCCTCCCTTCCCCAAATGCTAAAATCTTAGCTCCCTCATACTGTGATTTCCAGTTGAAGGAGGGAAGTCTAACTAGTGAGAGTGGGAATTTTGCCATGGACTCCACCCATATCCTTTTGCAATACTATATGAATATTACGAATGTTGGGCAAAACCACAAAGTTTGTTTTTTCACAAAAGGTTTACCGAATCAGGAAGCATACGAGGTATAAGTCTTCACGTTTTTTCTCCTTTGAATATTCCCTTAAAATTGTCTCATTAATTAATCTCTTCCAAACATGTATTTAGCTTTTGAAGTCTTCAGCTTGATACCAGACTCGAAGAAGAGCTTATTTCCAGAGGCTTTTATGATGTTCATCTGTATTAGTTCATGCAGTAAGACAGTGACTTTATCAAATAACCTCACGTTGTATTAATACTGCCAATCCAAAGTAAGAATCCTCAGCATGTAAAATCCTGAAAGTGACTGTTTAGTGAATGAAATTCCATAGCAGTGTGTGTGGTTTGTTTGCTTGTTTTTAATCTTAATAGCAAACTGACCCCATTAACTTTCAACTCTTTTCTCAGCATATGTAGGCAGTGGTAGCTCAGTTCCTTTGTTTTCCTTGTCAGTCAAGTAAGATGAAGATAATGGATTTTGAAGAAAGAATTCTTTTGGAATATAAAAAATAATAAAAAATAATGTTTTGGATTACTTTTTTATGCTGTCTCTTTGTAGGTGCGTCAGAAAGAAAGTGCAGAAGGAACAACTGTGCGCATGCTGCAGCAAAGCGAAGAAGGAGTTCTCAATTCGATACAGAGAACAGAGTACCAACAGATGACCAAAACGATAGTGATGAAGAAGAGTTTGTGGACAAACATGTTTCTGACATATGTCAAGTAAAACTTAACACTGAAAAGGAAAGTGCTAAGCTTTGTGGATATTCCCCACCAAGATGGGGAACTATAACTAATGAAAATCCAAGTTCAAATGGTAAGGGAGAAGTCCAACGGATCCTTTAGCACCTTATTCTTGCTGAGGAGGATTGCACTATTTATTAGCTTTAGCCTTCAATTTCACTCTATTTTTTCTGTTACAGCTCTCAAAAGTCACCACACAGTTTATTCCGTAATGATGTTGCTCCTCTAATTGTGCAAGCCAAGCCCGCATGTTTCTGTAGGTGCTGTTTTTTTGATTCTGAAGTCTGTTTTTTTCTAATGGTACCTAACTGAAAGCCAGCAGTCACTGACATTCTTTTATTGTACGAGGTGCTTTCCAATAACGAGCAGCTTAGGTGAAAAAGCTGCACTTCAAGATGCGTGGATCCAGAGTAACATGTGGAATAGGAGACTTAAGCCCTAATGTTGTACTCTAAGATGTGTTCCCTAACCTGAATTGGCAACATGACTATTTTTTTCCACTATTAAGCTTTTCATTAGTGCTTTTGGTTTGTTTGTGGGTATTTTTGTTTGCTTTTTTTGTCTTAGTTTCTAATTTTTGTAGAGCAGTGACTTTAGCTGGAAAGAAGGGAGAAGCCAAGTATTTCTCAGTGAAGACGATAACAATTCTGTCTCTGTATTTGTAGAAAGAGACTGTTTGGCAGGTACAGGATACTTCACTGAGACTGTATTCTAGATAAACAGAAAACCTGACTGAAGAAATCTGTGTCCTTCCAGATTCCTGGGCATTTCAAGCGGTGACTCCTGAACGTTCTTGGGAAGAAGACCAACAACAGATAAGTGATGAGAACACTGTACAAGTCCCTACGGAGACAGACTACATAGTTATTGTGGATCGCTATGAGCTCAAAGTATGTCTAATTTCAGCTTTTTTTTAATGCTCAAATAGGACATATTCCTGCGTCATGTAAAATTGCAAATTAAGCCCATTGTTAACCAATGCCAATTAAAACAATTAATTGGAAGGACATACAGATAGTGAAATAATTCAGCCTGTAATGCACTGTGACTGTTTAGTTTCCACACCTCATGGAGATTTCTGTAGGCTACCATTTGCTTCTGGTTATCTGTAGTTTAGGAGACAGATTCTTTGCCTAATTTTTAAGACAAAAGGCCTTGCTGAATTTTAAAATACCACACTGACAACCTGCTAGTACTATTATGGATATCATTTTAATGATTCATAATTCTTATGATGGGTTTGAGGGCTTTTATTTGGGGATTTTTTTTCATGCTTTGATGTATTAAGAACCTGAAAAGGATCTTTATTTCTTGCAGTGATGATATTAAACCTGAAGTTAGCAGGTTGACGTAAACTAGCTAGCCATGGAGAAGTGACTACTTTTCTGAAATTCCTTGAAAGTGCAGTATTAGAATTTCTTATATTGTGTGTGTGTGTGTGTATATATATATATATATATATATATATATATATATACATGAAGGAGGCAGAGTTTGCTGATAAGATGATAAGCAGCATTATTTCCAGGGGGCAGTAGTATTTCCATTTGGTATGGCTGCTCCCTAAAGCTACATGCTTGCAGGCTCACACAGGTAATGGACAGCTGTGGCAGTGGAAGAAGGTGCTGCCACTAGCTTGTCACTGTTGCTGTGCCAGAGATTATCATGTCTGCATCTTTGGTAATAGAAATGACTGTGTGAGAGAGAGGTGATTGCTACAAGCAGTCGCTTTGCTATTTACCCACCCCTGAATTTAAAGGTAGGATTGAGCAAACTAATCCACCTTTGCTCTGGGCGTTTGAGCAATCTGTTCTGCCAGCAGAGTTGTAGGCATGGCACACGTGGGTAAAGGTAATCACCTAAGGGTGCTTCCTTTTCCAGCTGGCACAGCTGTATCTACAAGATCTGCAGCCTTTTTACAGTGCCCCACGCTGCTGCAATGCTTCTCTAATGAAATGCAACAGTGGCTTTGCTGTGGCAGCAGCTGTCCTACAAAGAGGATCGTGTCATTCCCTGCTGCTTTGGGAGCAGTCGACTTACAATTACAACCACTGATGTGATAGATTGGTTAGTAGTAAAAGATTGTCCGAAATTTCAGCCTTTCCTTTCTCTGAAATATGAAAAATTAACTCATTTTCCCTGCTGAAATCTCATGGGATATTTAATCTGTTCTCTGAAGTGTCACATTTTATTTAATAGCGTAAGAAAAAGTAGGCTCTCACTTGTATTGTTACTGTTCAACCTCCGAAAACATATAGAGCGTATTCAAAGGATCTGGTACTATTCTAAAGTTGTTGTTTTGCTCCATTGTTGTCTTCAGAAATTGTTATGCTTTGTCACTGAGATAACGAAGGGATTTGACATTTATCACCTGGAAAAAGTATATGGCGTCATTAATCAGTGTATTTACAACCAGAGAGAAGACTACGACAAAACCGATTTGGTGAAGGTAATTTTTGTTTTGAATTCTAGCACTTTCTGTCACTGTTACGCAGTATTTGTGTGTTCTGGGGTATCGTGGTTGTTTAGCATTGCTCTTCACTGCTTAGCTGTCTGTGCACAGACAACAACAGTATGACTTCTCCCTTTCAGTCTGGAAGACGTTTATCCACCTTGCAAAACAATTGTTATATTTGGCATAACTGTTGGCAGTTTCTGCAGGAAAAAGCTTGAACTTGAAGACAATGGGTCCACCCACACAGCCCTTTCAAAGCAGTTAACCTTAGTCTGTCAGTAGTTTTCCTTGGGAACCATTTTGGGAGCGGGAGGACTACGAAGGGAAGGTGCTTTTCTAAGTCTTTCACTCGCTCTCTCCCTCTACAGCCAGTCATGCACGGTGATAGCAGTTGTTCCATCCTTGGAGAGAAATTTAAGTATATAACAAGAGTTTGAGACTTCTCTCTAGTCACACTCTAATCTCTTTTTAACTAATGCGCTTGAGTATCTGTAATTGGGGAGATTTCTGCCTGTGCCAGTTTTACACTGAGTCAAATTCTCTGGTCTCTTCCTGTAAAAGATGATTTCGGAGTTGTCCGAACTCCTCAGAAATCTGTGTGAGGCGTCCATGGTCCAAGTCAGGTGTTCCCAGTATACGCTTGGATATTCACTCTTCACATTGAAGATCCTTGAACCCATTTATCTTAGAGTTGCTTGTGCTTGAGAACAGATGAAATTTGTTGTGCCGATCAGTCTGCCTTGAAAAGAGAGTGCCTCTTTTTTTTAGGCACTGGTCATCTCGATCTCTTCTTCCACATGTGATAAAGAGTTAGAACGGACACTCTGTTCTGCCTGTGAGAGGATTATTTAGATTCAGGGAGGCCGCTCCTGAAAAAAAAAAATGAGAACTTTTAGCTCGAGAAGGGATTTATTTATGTTATCTCATGGCCTGTGAACTTTTGTAACTTAACATTTAATTTAAGTGTTAAAAGTTAAGTAGCTTTCTTGGTTTTCTATTTCTTCCTTTAGCTTAGGCAAACAAATCTCTCCTATTCAGAGTGCACTGTACAAGTTAGTCAGGAGCGTGCTCTACTGTATGGAGAGAGAGAGAACTTAAGGAGTAATTATTCAAAGTCCAGAAATTAACTTGAGCTTGTTGTGGCTTCTCAGCAACTGTTTCTTCCTTCTAATTGTTGTGAAACCACTGCTGAGAGAGATCCATATAGTTTATATCCTCCTCTCTATTTTGGATGTGTAAGGATGCCTCTGAAGCTAGAAGGGGTAATAGGCCGTTGTGATGGTGGTAGCACACTGTTTGCTAAATATTACTAACCATGTATTACAAATTATTTATTTTTATAGTAATAGAAAGTGTTCTTAAGCTTTCATTTGTGCTTACTGCTATTTTAGTAATAGGTAGTAATGGTAATAGAAGGATGGTTGGACTAGATGATCTTGTGGGTCCTTTCCAACCTTGTGTTTCTATGATTCTTTCATGAGGAAGCTGTAGACCGCGATGAGGTCTCCCCTCAGCCTGCTCCTTTCCAGGCCGCACGGGCCCAGTGCCCTCAGCCGCTCCTCATATGTCTTCCCCTCAAGGCCCTTCACCATCTTCGTAGCTCTTCTCTGGACACTCTCCAACAGTTTAATGTTCTTTTTGTACTGTGGTGCCCAGAACTGCACACAGTGCTCGAGGTGAGGCCGCACAGCGCGGAGCAGTGCAGGACAATCACCTCCCTCAACCGATTAGCAGTGCTGTGCTTGATGCACCCCAGGGTATGGTTGGCCCTCCTGGCTGCCAGGGCACACTGCTGGCTCATACTCAACTTGCTGTCAACCACGACCCCCCTAGATCCGTCTCTGCAGAGCTGCTCTCCAGCATCTCATCGCCCAGTCTGTACATATAACCAGGGTTGCCCCCGTCCCCGGTGCAGGACCCGGCACTTGCTCTTGTAAAACTTCATGCGGTTGGTGATCGCCCAGCTCTCCAATCTGTCCAGATCTCTCTGCAAGGCCTTTCCACCCTCAACAGTCAACAACTTCAAGTTTAGTGTCATCAGCAAATTTGCTCAAAACACCTTCTAGTCCTACATCCAAATTGTTTATAAAAGCATTGAAAAGAACTGGCCCTAAAACGGAGCCCTGGGGGACCCCACTGGTGACCAGCCACCAGCCTGATGTAGCCCCATTTACCATAACCCTCTGAGCCCTACCCGTCAGACATTGCTCACCCATCGTATGATGTTTTTTATCTATGCTTGACATTTTTAATGGGATTGTGTATATGGTTTGCTTTTCTTGTTCTCTAAAATGACTTTTTGAGAAATCCTTTATATAATGAACATGAAGTTGAGGAATCACAGACAAGACAGGTGACAAGAACTTCTGAGGTGCTCAAAAGAGTACACCATAAAAATATCCATTTCTGCTTCCTAGCTTTTTTCCTAATCTGTTGTAAGTGCATTGTCATCTTTCTCCCGTGACTGCATTCTACAGGGCTGAGTTTTTGGGATACTAGCTAGCACTCCTGAGCACATTACTTCAGGTTTCTAGGCCAGTCTAATAAGCGTCTTCCACCACTGTGGCACCAGTATGAATATGAACCAGTCCTTTTTGTTAGAATTGTAGGGGTTGGAAGGGACCTGCAGAGATCATCGGGTCCAACTCCCCTGCCAAAGCAGGTTCCTTAGAGCAGGTTGCCCAGGTAGGCATCCAGATGGGCCTTGAATATCTCCAGAGAAGGAGACTCCACAACCTCCCTGGGCTGCCTGTCCCAGTGCTCCGTCACCCTCACCGTGAAGAAGTTCTTTCACATGTTGGTGCGGAGCTTCCTGGGCTCCATTTTGTGGCCATTGCCCCTTGTCCTGTCCCCACAAACCACTGAAAAGAGGTTGGCCAAATCCCTCTGTCCACCACATCTCAGATATTTATACACATTGAGGAGATCCCCTCTCAGTCTTTTCTCCAGGCTGAACAGCCCCGGGTCTCTCAGCCTTTCCTCACAGGGGAGATGCTCCAGGCCCCATTATCGTCTTTGTTGCCCTCTGCTGGACTCTTTCCAGGAGACCCCTGTCTTTTTTGTACTGGGGAGCCCAGAACTGCTGGACACAGTGCTCCAAGTCTAACTTTTCTCAATTGTTTCAGGATCTATCTATGCTATATAAACCATGGAGCTTTCTAGGCAAACACTGGCAAATCGTGAGCCAGGTGCAACTCAATGCCGACGTTTCCGTCAGTGTGTTAGGGGTGGCAGCTTTTTCCAAGACTGACCTACGCCTGGCACCTAATCTGCGTTTCAGTAGATGTACAGAAGGGAACAAAGAGCTGTGTTGTTAGCACTGTATTTAAAAAGCTACCGTGAAGAAGATGCCTGTGTTGAGCGGACAACAGGAAGCTTTCATTGCATCTCCAGGCAAAGGAGAGGAAAAAAAAATATCACTGAGGCAAAAATGTGTTTCTTCTTATCCACTTCAAGACGATGTTGAAAACCTGGTATCCTAAATGCATCTTTACCTATGGAACCACAGTCAGCTCATTGCATTGCAACTGGAAAATTTCATACTTAAAAGGGAATGACAGGCAACGAGGAAGCAGGAGCGTTCCTGGCATCAAAACTTTTGCTCTTCAAAGTTTTGGGCAAACTTCTCCCCGTTATTAGTCTGGAGAGAAGAAGACCTTCACAGTTAAATATATATAAAGGAGTAAATCTAGGTTGGACATGAACAGCTGTCACAGCTAAGGGTTCCCAGAAGCCCCATTCTGTTTTTTCTGACTTGGGGAAAAGATCAACTTTTAGCGTCTGAGGTAAAAACATTGCTAAAAGCAGCGGTATTGAAGAGAAGTACGTAGTGGGAGTTAAAGCGAAGCGTAGACTAAGATATCTGGACACGTACTGAAGGAAGAGCTCCTCTTTATTCAACTTGGAGGTGGAAAAAAAGGGGGTTGGGGGTGGGTTTTTTGTTTGTTCGCTGTTTGTTTGTTTTTTCTCCAAAGGTTTTGGGGGTGTCCCAGCCAGCCCCGGAGGGCATTCCTCCCTCAGCAGCGGGCACCTGAGGGGAACTCGGGGCTGGAGAAGAAGCCGAGGTCGGGGAGCCGGGCGCCCTCAGCGCCTTTATGCCCTGAGCCGAGGCGAGCCGAGCCGGGCCGGGCCGGCTGCCGCCTGCCGGGCGGAGTGGCTCCGCCCCGCTCCCTGCCGGGGGAGGCTGAGGCACCGCGGCCCGCCGCTGCCTGGCCCTGCCCGGCTCTCAAACCCTCCCGGGGACGGGGGGGGAAGCTGCGAGGTGCCAGGAGGATGCGAGTGGGTGCCGCGGGCTGCGAGGCGAGGGCCCGGGCGGCCGGCGGAGCTGGGACTCGGCGACGGCTCAGCGCCCGCCCCGCCGGCAGCGGACGACTCCCAGAGACACAAAACGGCGGCGGCGGAGGAGGAGGCAGGCGGCGGGGCTGAGAGGAGAGGGGGGCGAGGCGGCTGCGGGAGGCGACCCCAAGCGGCCACGGGAGACCCCCGGGGAGAAGGCGAGGCGCTCCCCCGGCCGGCCCTGAGAAGAGGGGCGGCTGCGAGCACCCCTTCCCCGGCTCTGTGAGGGGGGAACGGGGCGCGGTTGGGCTGTGACAGAGCCGGGGGTATGGGGGGCACACGGGCAGGGCAAGCAACTTCGCTTTCCGTGCCTTGAAACGGGACGGAGCCAGCCGAGACCGGGCTCCCCCCCCCTCTATATATACACACACGCGCTCGGTGTGGCGGTGGGAGGGGAGCGGGGCCATGTCCCCAGCCCTGCCGGGGGGTTTTGCGGTGCCGGGGGCTTTTGCGGTACCAGGGGCCGCCCTGACGCCCGGCTGACCCCCAGGTGCTGCGCGGCGCTGGAGATCGGCAGCCGGCGGGGCGAGGCACCTAATGGAGGCGGCGGCGGGGCGCTGAGGGAGCGGAGAGGCTGCGGCTGTCAGCGCTGCCCGGTAGGTGCTGGGGCTCCCTGTCAGGCTTGACGGAGGAGTTTGGCTTCGTTGAAGGGTGAGTCAAGGCTGAGGTGGCGGTCCCAGCCGGGACAGGCGCCCCAGAGAGCGCCTTGGGGCTGTCAAAGTGCACGGCGATCCGTGCAAAGGGGGCTTTGTTGTGGAAGGCCTGAGGTGAACACGAGTAGCCCGCTGGAGGGGGAAAGGAGAGGGGAGTTTGGAAAGCTGCGCTGCTGGTGTTAAGCAGCAGCCTGTGCTGTGTTGGTGTTTGCTCAGAGGGGTTTCACGCACGAGGAGCTGGTGGGTGCTCTGAGGAACCTGGTCCAGCTGTGGAGAACAACCTGTATGAGGCAAACCCCAGGACCTAAATGCCATAGGCTGTAAGTCCAAACCTCCCCGAACAAGCAGACATTATGTAGAAAACCCATTTGTTACCATCTTGAAACATTGCCAGCAAGGCAGCCTCTTCCAGTTACGCTGTTAATTGGGTTCTCCGGAGCTCGTTAGAAGGAGGTGCCATTTTTTCTAAACGAGGTGACTGCTAACTTCAGGCTGGCAGTCTTACTAGCTTTCCTCAGCCAAAAAGCCCTTTGCATTTCCGTAAAGCACCTGTGCACTGTGCTTGTTTAACAAAGACAAGTTTGAGACATAACACTTGGAGGTAGGGCACGCATTCTCTTTGTGAGGCTTTCCTACTCCTTGAATGCTTCTTGTGGCTCTCCTGGGCTCTCTCTTCTCTTGCCAAGCCCTCGATGACCTGTGCCTGCTTCAGCTGCATCCAGCGCTCCGTTTGCTAGCCGTAATTGTCGTCATTTATCTCTGCTGGTTATTACTGGGAAAACCGATGTTTATTGCTGCGTGTCCATGCGTCCCTGGAGCCTGTTAGAGCTTGGTTTTGAACGGTTCTGCCTTTTGTAAATTTCTCTACGCTGAAGAATTTCTGTCAAGTGATGGACTTTGTGCTGTTGTTAGGATTCCTTTTGTTCCTAATGTACCAAAAAGGCTGTTTCTTTGGGTCTTTTGCTTCCCTTAGCAGTTTGTGGTGTTTCACTTAGGCTTATTACTATCCTTGCGCTGTTTTTCCCCCAGTCACTTACAAAGCCTGAGGGACAGGATTAATTTTTTTTTAATCTAGTTACCATTAATATAAATGATCTTTTTGTTTGGATGTGACTTCTGAATTCATAACAGTCTTACTTCAAAGATCTACGACTGGTTTTGAAGTCTGATGCTTTCTTCAAGTTTGAGTTGAGAATTTCTTCCATCTTTATGGAACTAACTTCTAAAGCAGCAAGTCAGTGTAAACTGTTTTTCTAGTTCTGTTTGCACATAATAAATATAACGGAGGCATACTCTCTTGTGGCTGAGCTCTGGCCAATCTCTATTTCTATGGTCAGTTTCGCTTTGTCTCAAGGCTGAAGTCTAGCTGAGAATTCCCCTGTGCCAGATGCAGTATTTTTGTATATTATGAAGTTAGCCTCTCTAATTTTGAGAAATGCTGAGCCTGTTGCAAAATTGACAGAACGAGCTCTTTGGGGTCTGTTTAATAGAAGTCCTATGTGATAAGTTTTGGGGTGATGAGGGGAGGGGACATTCTGACCACATTTGGCGCAGTGCAGGAGGGCCTGGACGCGCTATTCCCTTCTGTGAATAGCGGTCGGTATTCCCTCTCCGTCCTGTGCCAGAGACGTGAGGTCACTGATCCATAAATGCCCGAGATGGTTTGCCTCGGAGTTGCCGGTGACTTGTAAACAAGTGATGCAATTTTCAGGATAGCACGGTTTCCCCTCCTCCCTTTGTTTCCTCGCTGTTTCCCAGTCAGGTACCAGTATCAGTGTTCAAGTCCGGCTGTCGGTTGTATCGCCTTTGCCGAGTGTGTGCTCACAGGAATCCAGTTTTGTGGTGTTATTAATTAACTTTCTGACACTGTCACATCAGGCACTAAAGGTGCTTCCTCCTGCAGTCTACACAAGGGATGTGATGACTCAAGTTTTCAACATCTTTATTGTCATTGGTAGTATTAATTCTGATTTTCATCTTTTATTGCAGTCCATCATGTTAGTTTGGTTTGGTTTCGGTTTGGTTTGTGGTTTCGTTGTTGGTTTTTGGGGTAGCTCAGGGCCTCCTGAAATACTCCAACCACTCTGCTGCATAAATAGTTGTTTCTTTTTCTGTGGAGATGGGAGCCACCAAAAATGCCTCCTTTCCTTATCCTGTAGCAGCCAGATGGCATTTCGTAAGGCTGCGCCGTGCCTCCCTTTGGCTGATGGTTCATTTCCAGTTCTCTTGCCTTTCTGAGAGCTGGAAGGAACCACACCAGGACCACTCACCTCTTTTCGTGTACCCTTCAGAGTGCAGTGAGCTGCAAGGTGTTGCATAAAGCAGCATCTCTGCTTCCAGGGGATCCTTTCTACCCAGCTCTGGAAGTCAGCCCAAAGGGAGCACAGGGCTGCTGACGTGGAAGAACGTGAAGGGAAAAACAGGCAAGAACTCTGACCACGTTGCTACTAGCTCTTAGAAGACCTTGGAGATAGATCATGGAGAGCTTAATGATGCAAACATGCTTTGAGAGTTTGACTTCTGCTTGCACCTAACAGGTCCACAAGAGCTCACTTCCAAAAAAACCAACAGGCTTCCAGTTGTGTTTGGAGCCGTTCCAGAAAGCCACTTGGTGTTGCAGGTTCTCGTTGGGTGTCTTGGCCTTCTTGACCCACAGCTTGAAGCCGCTGCTGGAGCCAGCCTTGGAGCCAGCAGGGAGCTCCTGAACTTTGTCATGGTTATGGCAAAGGCTGCAGGTGTTCAGCGCCCTGAATCTGGAGAGCATCTCTCAAGCCACATATAGTTTGTGAGACCAGAAAGAGCTGCCGGCTTATAATGAGTGCTGTGACTTAGGCGCACGGTTTGTAGAGGTTTTAAGGCGTAGTGCATGAGTGCCAGGCTCCTGTTTGGTCACTGGGACAAAACGAGATCTGGGAATGCTGGATGTCCTAAAAAGAGTACAGGGGAGACAACCGGGGAGGAGATGTGGCTCTTCTTGGCCTTGTTTAGCCCCCAGCCCCTCTACACCCCACAAACCTTAGTTACAGCTTTGGGCTTCTGCAGAACGTCACAATGCCTAGTAAATCTTTGGGATATACTTAAAAGCAGGAAAATACTGTGTTGGTTTCTTCTTTTTTTGTATACATAGGGCAGCTGCCAGCAGCAGCACCTGCTGGAGTCGAGGGTGCTGAGCAAGGCAGGGTCATGTCCCGAGCAGCAGTCACAAGGGGAGCTGAGCGGAGCCCGTCTGAAAACTCGGGGGGTTTCTGCTTCTTAGCAAGCCGAAACACAGCTCCCCGTCCCCAGTACTCCTTGCTGTGAGGATGAGGACTGAGGAAGGCTCACCCTGCCTGCAGCTTCTTCAGTTCTTCGTGCGGGGAACTCGTGGAGGAGCCAGTGCCTCTGGAAAGAAAGCACCTGTTGGTACTGTGGGCATCTGAGCGTGATGCTAACCCACGCAACGCTGCCCCTTGCATCTGACAAATGTTTTACAACTTCGACTTCTTTGCAGGTTTTACTTAAATTTGGTGGAGGAGGCTGTGGCTGAGCAGAGAACTAATTTGTTATTTCACTAACTGGAATAATTTACAATGGAAAGAAGCTTTTTTTAGTTAAAAGTTGTGTTTCTGATTACAGCTTCCGGTATTTTACCTCGCAGTCCACAAACACTCTTCTTAAACTTGATTCCTGACAAGTCGCTTTTCTCAGTTCTCGCGTTCTTGGACTCCACCAGGGGAAAAGGAAGGCCCTGCTAATATTGCTTGGCTGTTTCCTTCCAGAGGAAGGAGGGGAGAGTTGAGAAAAAGAGGAATGAAGTAAAATGAATTTACTCTTTGCACACGTGCTGAAAGAATAGGCAGGTGTTCTTGGGAATATCTCATTTAAATCTCTGTGTATGTGTTTCGAGAGGATGCGTCCTCACTTAGAGGAGCCAACATCCCATTGCTGGACCTAATCCTGATGGGGCTGGCATCTGAGGGTTACGCGGGCTGCTCCCGGCAGAGCTCTTCCCACGCGGGGAGGCCGAGGGAGCCGGTCGAGCACTGCTCCGCTGCCTGGAAAGATTCAGTCATTTCCACCCAAAGCGAGGAAATAAAAAGCTCGGTCAGCCATTTCATCTGGAGATACCCCGCCCTCCTCCAACAAATACGAAAAAGGGAAAATGTAGGCTTGGGCCCTCACATATCCCAGCAGTTTGCACCCATTCGGGCGATGCGATTGGGGTCGGGGCAGGCAAAATAGAAGTTACCTTTATTTTTTTTTTTAATTTCGGCAGAGGAAGTTATAAGGTTGATGTTGCCCCTTTGATATTTGATTTAACCCACTGACTGCCTGGGAAGGAAGGAGTCTGTTTAGTTTACCTTTGTCCTAGATTCAGTTTTAATATCTCATGTTTAATTGGAGGGGGAGGGGGGGGAGGAATCTTTATTCTTAATGATTCATGCTGCCTCAAAGCACAGTGGTTTCTACTTGTGTGCTGCCTTTCCCACTGGGGGAGGCAAACAAAAGAACAATAATTTCAGACTCCTCCTTCAGTTTCCAAGAGAACCTTAGCTGCTCAGGGATAGCTCTGAATTTTAAAAGCATTTTTTTCTTCCAAATTATGTATTGATTGCACATAAAATGGCAGCACCGTAATATGCAATTTCAAACAAATGCACGGGGGTGCTTGGTTGCTTTTAATGCTCCTCCTTTATTTTTATTTTATTTTTTTTCCTCCAGCAGAAAACAAAAAGTGGATTCTGTTCCCATAAGCCGCTCTTGTAAAATCTGCACAAACATTTATTAGTCTAGACACAAAATATTCTCAGCCGGCCTCAGCCTGACGATGGCAAAAAGAAATAAAAATAATAATAATAATAAAAAAAAAAAAGAAAAGGCAAGCTAATATTGTACTTGGCTGTGAAAAGGGAAGGGGGGGATCATGCCCCAGGCTAGTGAAGCTGTAACATTTTGCTGGGGCTGCCTGCAACAACAGATGCATCTCGTTCCCCTGGGCTTCCAGTCCTGCCTATTCTCTTCTGCTGAACTTGGCCGCTCGCAAACATTCCCTGTGAGTACCACACCCCGGGCTTCTCCTGGACGCTTTTGATTTGATTGAATGATGGCACCAGGCATGCTCCTCTTCACCAGGCCTGCTCTTCTGCCCCAGAAATCATGTAGCGAATTCATTGATTGGAAAACGTGCAGAATAGGTGGGATCTGGGGTGACTGGTAGAAATCAAAAGGGTTTGAAATAGGCGATGTGACCGCAGCTTAAACCTGCAGGAAGGGAGCATCGACCCGAATGGTTTATCTGAATCTTCAGCTGCAACTTCTGTAAATACCAGCTCCTTCTCCTCATTTGCTACCATGGCAGTTTGCAGACTTTTGCTGAGTTAAAAGGACAAATCATAGTTGTGCGCGTTTGTTTGATCAGGCCTTTACCTCAGCGCTCACGTTCTCAGACTGCTGGGGTTTTATATTTTTGTCATTTTCTTAGAAAATGGCGAATGATGCATATCCCGGCTTCCAGATGATTAGTTCCTTTTGCTCCCAATTTGTGTCAGGCTGCGTTTGGTTGGAAATGAAAATGTAATTGCAAATTCCCCTCAACAGCACAACATGTCTGTGGTATTAATTAAAGCACTGTAAATACGTAGAATATCTGAGAATGCATTCCTTCAAGCGTGGCCGTGTTTTTTTAAACCTACAGAGGAGGCAAAATACGGTATTTAGGCTTAGTAGATGAAATGTATTGCTTCTGTGGTGGCAGATCCGTGTCTTGAGATTTTAAACCTGGTGTATCTCATGCTCGAGCCTTCAAAGGAGATGTTACATAGACAATAAAACGTCCTGCTTTTCGGGGAGGGCTCTCCTTAGGTCACTCAGAAAACGCCTTCACTCTTCACTCACTGCAGCATTCACAAAGTGAATGCCTTCCTGTAAGGTTAGTCACCGATGGCCACTCATTCCATGCTTTCACTAAGAAAAACCTTCGCAGCTTTGAATCTGAATTTCCTGCCCCGCGTTTAGGTGAGCCCGGAGCGGCGTCAGGCATTGCTGGGCTCCTCGTCCGGCGGCGATGGTGAAGTGAAAGATGCCAAAAGTGAAGTTTGACAGTGAGCTCGGGGGCTTGTGCTGGCCCGGTGGCTCTCTAAGCCCCCGTGTCTGAGCAGCGGGAGCATCCGAGCAGCACAGGACGGAGCTCAGCAAGAGGCTGGGGTCAGGGCACTGCTGCAAATAGCAATGCTTTGCTGGCTGCAGAAGTTAACCAGGTACACAGCGCTGTTTTACTACATGGTGGAGACCTACGGAGAGTGTTTCTGCCCTCCTTTTTAGCTGAAACATCCCCAGATTCTAAGGGGAAAAGGAATAGAAGGGACTTGCGGAGCAATGTTCTAGTGAAACCCAGCCTTCCTAAAGAAGCCTGCCTGAATAATTCCTGTGAATAACAGACTGTTCAGCTATTTCTTAACATAGAAACGGTGCTGACTGCTTCTTCAGAGTAACATAAGTTAGTGATGCTACTGAAATAGTTGTGGTTCAGACGTAGATCTGATTTCTCCTAAGCACGCTGAATTCACAGCTGTTGATCCTCCAGAGGAGGCTTTGCAATTGAACACCTGGAGAATAGGTAAATTTCCCGCTGTTGTTCTCCTCTCCTCTTGTTTTGTTTTGTTTTGTTTTGTTTTGTTTTCCTAGTAGCATAGGCTTAAGACTCTGAAGAAACGGGCTGCTTTTTTTCATTTCCAACACTGGCTGTTCCTTTTGAGCCCCGCCTTCTATTTTTGCAGTCACAAGATATGTGAATGTAAATTCCTGGGAGAGAGGTAGAAAACTCTGTTTCAACTGGTGTCTTTTTCGGCTATGTGGGGAGACCAAATAGGGTGGTTTTGAATCTTCTGGCTCTTATTCAGAGCAGCAGCATGTGGAGGGAGACAGATGCGTGTGCTTTTTTAGTGCAATGGCTTCAGAAGCAAGAGGGGAAAAAACACTTTCTCTGGGAGCTGGAGAAGGTGTCCTAATCGCAGGAGAGGTTTCTAAATGGCATATCTTTGCGAGTGTTCCTGTAGTCTGGATGTTTTTGTTTGTTTGTTTGCCTTTGGAAGGTTTTACTGTTAATCTTCACGTCCTTCAGCAGAAGTGAGAAATGTGATTTTATTTTGTGCAGTGTCGCGGACCCTCCGAAATCTACTGGGAAGGATGAATACCTCGCACAGTACCAATGTGATGACAGTGGAGACAAGGAGAAACCAAGAAGATCAAAAGAACGTGACCTTATTTCAAAAGAAAACGTTTTGTACGGCAAAGAGTCTTCTGAGCCTGGTGAGAAATTGCGGCAAACTTCCTCTCTCAAGTGTGACACTGAATGTAGCTCTAAAAAGCTTTCCTCCTCAGCTATTGCAGAGAGATGCCAAGGTAGAAAGGACAAGACTAAAAACACTGAGAAAGAGCATTACCAAAGCACGAGGGAACATGCTCCTAGTGAAGAGAAGGAGAGTCAAAAAGCAGGTCCTTCCAGCGGCCAGGTTCAAAAGGCGTCACGCTGGAGCTCCGAGTTCGGCAGCATTCCGAGACCGTTTTGGCGGTTGTGGAGACGGCCCTGGCTGAGGTGGCTGCTGCTGTTGCTGCTGTCCCCTCTGTCCTCGCTGTTGCCGCTGTTGCCGCTGTTCCCGGACCTTGGAGACCTCCGGCGGCTCCCTGTGACAGGCCCTGTGGCCCCGGGGAGCTGCCCGCCGCCTCGTCGGCCAGCCCGGCAGCAATCCTGCCAGCACAGAATAGCTCACTGCGTTTCAGGGTAAAGTGACGATTAATTTCTATTTCCTGGCCTGGGTGCTGCTTCCTTCTTTAAGGAAGCTTCAAGGTTAAAGGTTAAGCTCAGTTATGTCAGGGCCCAAGTCCGTTTTGTGAAGGGGCTCTTGTACGAAAGCTTAAGCTGGGATTGACTCTCTGCTAAGCGGAGGCCAAACGTGTACCTACTGAGAAGCAGGTCCTAAGTGATAACATTTTCTAAAGAGACTGCTAAACACATCTGAACAGTGCTGCTGCAGAACTCTGAATGGGGGGATAGCAACTGTCTTAACTGATCTGGAATCTTGAGTTTACTTTTCAGTGGACAAGAGGTGTGTCTCTCAAGGCAAACAAAGAGAGGAGTAACACCCGATACTCATGTCAACATAAATTTATGCTCAGAGCGTAGGTGTAGGAACAGCATCGGTATGTATATGGAACATCGGGAGAGGAAGCTCTGTCGGTATTTACAGTTTTTCTACTACCTTGTCAGAGAGACGTTATCTCCACATTAGAAATGGATGTATTTTGAAACAGTGGTGGTGGATCGGATTTCTTCTTTCTAGTGTTAATATTTGCTCTTGAATCGTACTTAATACCTGGTAACGCCTCAATCAGTTGTCAAAAATAAACTTAAAAATGTGTAAGGCTTATCTCGTTGGTCAGTATAAAGATCAAGGCTTTTTTCCTTTTTCCTTTTTCCTTTACCTTTTCCTTTCTTCCCCAGTGTTGTTTTTCTTTTCTCCTTCTCACTACAGTCTTAATTTTGTTTCTTGTCCCTTAAGTGTGTTTTCAGTGTGTTGCTGAAACATTTTCTCTTTCAATCCGAAAAAAGGAGCTGTCACTGGTGAAGATCGGAGCTTATCTGAAAATCCCTGAGCCCAGGAGCTGTCACCTTAGTCTTCCAGTCGGACAAGGACGACTTCATTTCTCGTGTAAATGCATTTTTCAGGTTTGCGTATTGTTTTTTCAGGAACGGAAAGTGTATATAGAATGGATTTAAAATCAATCTTAAATGTAAAATGTCAAGGGAAAAAAGTTCTAGTTACAACCTCTGCACATAATTTGCCAGCTGTGGGACTAGGAGTTTTCTTATTTACTGTGTTTTGTTTAACGTGTCTGAAGTTTAATGGATAGCAATCAAGGCGTGCTAGAAATCTGAAAGCACTTTATGCTTTGTTCTCTCAGTCATTTTGGTATAACAAACTAGCTTATGTTTTAAACGCTCCATTAGGTTAGTGGTTTCCCTATAGGTAACAAGTCCCTGTGTGCTACAGTAAGACAGTAACAAAACATGAAGTATAGAAGTTCATCCTGTCATGGATGCTTCTGCCTACGGACACACAATTATGCTTATTTAAAGCGGTATCACCTTGAAACCTAATCAGCATTTTAAAAAGGACTTTGTAGCAGTTATTGGCTTTTGTCCTGGAGGGCTGAGGTTTGTTTTGTTTTGTTTTACATTCAGCATTTCCGTTTCTAGCTTGCATTGCCCTGTTGTTTTGCATGAGGAAAACGTGCAACTTTACAAAGCAGAACGGAAAGAGCTGCTTTTTAGTCTAACGTTTCAGTTTTTTGTAGGAGTTTTAAATGTGGTAGGAGTAAAACACCAGAAGTACTGCTGCCAAAGTTATATTCAAACTCGTATTTCGTGGAGAAGCAGAAGAAGCCCAGGGAGAAATAAATTTGCAAACGTGCTCTTCATGCTCTCCTTTCCCAAGATTTCTCTGAGATATAGCCCATCCTCTGTGGGTTTTGAGGTATATGGTTCCCAGGAGTGAGAAGGAGGGCCAAACATCTCTCTTCTTGGATCTCAACATGCCAGGGCTTTAGTGTACTGCCACTTACGGCTCCGCTTTTTCACCTGGAAAAAGCGACCACATGATGTAGACTGAGGAGCCCTCACAAATTAACTTGCTATCACAAAGTGACGCCCAGAAAAGGTGTATTTAAAAGCTAGGCTCATTATAGAATAACAACAAACCCCTCATGATTGGTGCAGTAGACAGTGAGGTAGAGGGCGATCCCTGGAAAGACAGAAGAAAAGGAGCAGTGAGTTCTGGGTACCTTTGTGCACACGAAACAGAAAAACGCAGGCAGTGAAGTAATAGTGTTCCATTACTAACGCCAGCAATAGATAATTGCAACAATTATCTATTAGATCATAGGTAATAATTAACAGATAATTGTGCAACTCTGGAAATCAATAAATAACTGATTCCCCTCAGAGAATGTCTTCTACATTTTTATATTAAAAAGACTCCAGAGTTGTAATGGATTAAAATCCTACAGAAGTGAAAGAAATGGCATCAGCCACTAGTTCTGCAGAAGCTAAAAGTAATACCGATAGAGTTTAGATGGAAATTTTCACTTTGTGTGTTTAGTTTGGGGATTCTTTTTAAATCATTCATACCAGCGATTTAGTTCTTAAGGCTGTTTCTTTGAGATTAAGTGACAGGACTTCTGCTATTCTTTTCTTCTTGGAATGCTTCTTGATATTCTTACGTCAACCAGAACTTCTGTCTCTGTCGCAGATGTCAACAATGACCGTAGTTAAGAAGCCCAAATCTTCAAAGTCTAAAAAGCCCTCTTCAAGGCGGTCTGGCAAATCCAAGAAACCAAGTACTAAAATACTGATGTCACGCACTGCAAACTGGGGCCAGATACCGCCTGCAGAAGATTCAAGCCAAGTCTCTGTGGCCCAAGGACGTGGAGGTGCTATTTACTGTAGATCATCTGAAAAATCTAAGGCTTTTGCCCCAAGAGATCTAAGTAAGTGTGAGCTTTATCCTGACTCCATTTTCTTCAAAGCAAAAGTAGAAAATGCAGTTCTTACTTGTTGCACTGATAGAGAAGGGGACTAGTGTGAACAAAGACTTCAAAAGCGAATCCCCTAAGGCAACTGAAGTGACTGATGTTACAGAAATTAATTTTGATATATTTACAGTCAACAGAGAAATATGGGGAGCTTTTTGTAATGCACAGATTCATCCATGTCTTTTCCGTTTTGCAAAGAAAAGTGTTTGATTGTTGCTATTCACAGCTTCCATTTTTCACACGTTTTTTGAATGATAACATTGCTCAGGAAAAGATCTGGTATCTGTAGGGGTACCGTCATTCCTAGTTACTAGTTTTTACCTTTTTTCCGTATAATTTCAAGTCTAAGCTTGTGGTTTAAGTTATAATAAGGAAAAAAACAGTAGTTGAGTTAATCAGGTTAAAGATTATAGATGGAGAGGAACTTGGCATTAGGTACTACAAACAGAATGGCAGTTAGCCTTGCCTTAGAAAAATTAAAATGGTTGACGAAAGCTGGTTTTTTGTTTTTTTTTTTTCCCCAAAACATTGTGTTGACCAGCCAATTTGAATTTGGCGGTATTAAAGCTGTCTGCAATAATTTTCTTCTGGCTTGGATTGTAGCTAGCTCCTCTAGGTGCTCCTGCAGAATAGTATTTTTTTAAATACCTTCCTTAGAAACAAACAAACAAAATCTCTTTTTAAATTTAACTTTCTTGCAGTCGTTAATGATGGAATTGCTCCACCACAGAGCATTCTTTTTCCACCTGAGAAGATTTGTATGGATTGGCGAGAAACACAAAGTGTTGGAGTTGGCCTGTACAATCTTGGCAACACATGTTTTCTTAATGCTACTCTACAGTGTTTGACCTACACACCCCCACTTGCCAATTACATGCTTTCTCTCGAGCACGGCCAGTCATGTGAGTACTTTCTAAGAGTATTTCAAATCTGTTGGACAGCTCTGAAGGTGAAAGAACAGCAGTGATTCTGAGACAAGCTTATTTGCCTGATTTTACCTGTAGAAGCTGGCTTTGAGCACTGTATTAGCAGTGGGCTCCGAATAGCATACGGAGTGCAATTAATGCACTGTTTGTTTAATGAATGAATTTATTTATTTATGTATTTATTAAAGGATCATTTATTGCTTCGTGGGAATAATGAAGTGCATTGGACAGTAATGCATTTAGTAGTAATTTTAGAGAGTAATACATTTTTCAGCCTGTGGAGTTCACATTCCTGTCAGCCTTTACAAATGTGACTTTGCAGTAGTCTTTTAGATTTCTCATCACAAAATGCATTTGAATACAGGCTTAGTGGATATTTTTATTCTGTAAAGTTGTGTGAAATGAAATGTTACAAGACTGTTGGGACATTGGCATCTTGGGAGAATAGAATGTAGCAAGGAGAGTGGATATCGTATCTATAGTTTAAATTTTACTTAGATGTTTGTTTGTAGTTATGGATATTTTGCTGGACTGGGATGCTTTCTTCTTTCACTCTTCAGGTCGTGAACAAGATTTTTGCATGATGTGCACAATGGAGACTCACATTAACCAGGCCCTGCGTTGCACTGTTGATGCCATCGAGCCTACGCATGTTATCAGTAATCTCAGTCGTAAGTGGCTTCAGATGTGTTTCTTTTCGATAGCTTGTAATCTTCAAATACTTATTTGATGTGTATAAGTGGTTTTAACACTAGAAAGAAGAGAGATTTTAGAAATAGAAGAATGATTTCATTTTTAAATGAGGTGAATACTATCATCTTCTTCTTTAGGAATAGGACAACATTTCCGTTTTGGCAGTCAAGAAGACGCACACGAGTTCTTGCGCTATACTGTTGATGCTATGCAGGAAGCGTGCTTGAATGGAAGCACCGAGTAAGCATAAACAAGTTCACTTTCATACATTCTCTAGCACCTTCTAGTCCTTTATTTACTATCAAAAATGATCTCTAGCACCTTTTAGTGCCTTATTTACTATCAGCAACGAAAGTCTACATCATCCTTAGTTTTCATAAAACTCTTTGAAGAGTTAACTCTGCGCCTTAAATCTTCTGAGGTCTGATTATAATTTATTTCCAGATTGGACAGATCTTCTCAAGCTACCACCATCATTCATCAAATATTTGGAGGATTTCTAAGATCGAGAGGTACTTTAAAAAATATTCCTGTCCTTAGAACTGATCTGTGTCTTTTGTCGGTAGTAAAGCAGTCTGTAGTTTGTCTAAAGTAGTATCTGGCAACAACTTGAATTTGGACAGTTAGTCTCCTTCACATAAGGTTAAGCATTTATATTTTGCTTCCAGTGAAGTGCTTGAATTGCAAAGCAGTTTCGGATACGTATGAGGCATTTCTTGATATCACTTTGGATATAAAGGTAAGATGTTTTCTAAATATAATTCATGATGTTTAAGTACATGCCTAACTTTCTAAATTAAACTTGTTTACCTTAAAAAACCAAACCACATATAATGTTAAAACGTAAGAGCTTGGTGGTGCTAAGGAAGTGGATTGGACTTTGTCCTTCTGTGGAACCCATGTAAATAGTCTCCACATTTGCATTGGGTTTAAGGGGAAAGAATTCTCTTTCTGCAAAAATTATAATGCTGTCATACTTCTCTGTTGTTCTACCCCAATGTACATCTAATTGTTAGACTGATGAATTTGTCCCCAGTATTGATGACAAAGCACACTATAGGTGCTGTCTAGGCTACTGGAAAAGTATTTGTTCCGAAGTCAAATGACTTCCAGGTGAGGTCAATGCTGAGCATGCTCTTTCTGCCTCCTTCTTCACAGTGCTCATAGTAGATCGCTGGAGTATGTTAGTAAGATTCTCTTACAAACTACTAGTACGTCTCTGGAATTTTGAATTTACGGTGACTTTACGCTCTTCTTTCTCGCTCCTCTAGGCGGTTTCATCTGTTACCAGAGCTCTGGAACTCTTTGTGAAACCTGAAGAGCTGGGTGGAGAGAATTGCTATAAATGTAGCGAGTAAGATTTTGACGAATTAGGTCTTAATCCTAGATGTCAGTTTTATATGTTGCATGACTCTGTTGGACTACCTCTAAACTTTGGATCTACTTACGAGTTTTGTGGAAGTTTATAAAACACTTGGATTTTTGTTTCTTTGGAGGGGGGAAGTCTTGTTCAGAGGCATTCCCTATGGGTTTGCAATTCTCTGGCTCGTATTTTGCCATCAGAATTCAAAAAGAGATACTTTTGTTCTTTCTATTTATTAGCTCTCGACAGTACTTTTCTTGATGTAAACTGCCCAGTTTCCGTTGTTCTCTGGGCTAGTGGCTAATTTTCACTGCTTACACTGTAGGTCCTACCTTGGAGCGGGCAATGTATCAAACTGAACTATTGTGTTTCAAAGGATGGCAGACAGTTTCAGTGTCTTTCCAGACAAGCTCAGTACATGAAGACTTCCTACTGTTAAATGTCTCCCTCCTGTAGAATGACCATGTGCTTCTGTTGTATTTTTGATGTTGATAGACGACCTATGTTGGAGATTATTTGCAATTTCTAGTCCTGGGGACCAAGGCTCTCTCGTTCCACTTTCATTATTTGTATTTCCCTTGAAAGCTGAAAGAATGTATCCAGGATTGGAGTTCAAATAGCCACTTTTGTAGACCAAGAAATGGTACCTTGCCATCCAACCTGGTAATACCCTTTCGTGAGAGATTCCTGTTCCTGCTATGCCCGGGGTTTTGGGAGAATTTACCTTCTTCACTGTATTAACAAACCTGACACGCAGTGCATGGGTTTATGAAAAGAAAAAAGACCAACCTATTATGCAAGTAAATGTCATTCAAATAGCATAGGCATGCGTGAGACATTAAAACGAGTTTGTTTTGGGGGCGAAAAAAGAAGATGCCTTCAAACACTTATCTCTGCTTGTTTTTAAGGTGTAATAAGATGGTTCCTGCATCCAAGAGATTTACCATACACCGTTCTTCCAAGGTTCTCACAATATCACTGAAAAGATTTGCAGATTTCACAGGTGGAAAGATCAACAAGGTATATTTACCACTGTAATGCAACTATATCATTGTGTAATGGGACATCCCCCAAAGCTGAAAGTTGTTTATATTTTCAGACAGTAATTGTAGACTAACGACTATGGCTTATTCTTTCTCTTAATATCAATAAAGTTCCCGCTTGACAAGAAGCATATGCTTTCCTCTGAGAAGGCTGATTCATCAGGAAACAGTTCTCTGCAACTTCTAGTCTTAAACATTGTTTATGGGAAGACTTATTTGTAGTGAATCAAGAAATATCTTCTAGAAATATATTCTAGAAATAAATTCTAGTCTGTGTTTTTTGGAAGTGTTTTTCTCTGGCTAGTCCACGAAGTACTCTGGGATAATTTTCTATCTTCTTGGTCTCTCTTTAGGTGGTGAAATATCCGGAGTATTTGGACCTGAGAGCCTACATGTCACAGTCAAGGGGAGAACCACTGCTCTATGCCTTATACGCGGTGCTGGTACATCACGGTGTCAGCTGTCACTCAGGACACTATATATGCTATGTAAAGGTAGAAGTCAACAGCATTTCTAACAGGGTAAAGGTTGTGCTGGCAAACCAGTGAAAGCGTGACTAGCAGCTACTGTTTCTAGGGAAAAAGATTTCATTATATTTTTATTTGACACGTGTGTATTTTGTTCCTATCCGTGATTTCATTTGGAACACGTGCAATTCACCTAAAGAAATGGTTGTCTTTATTTGCAGGCTGGTAATGGACTTTGGTATCAGATGAATGATGCTAAAGTAGTCCGTACTGACATTAAGAGAGTTCTTGGTCAGCAAGCTTACATACTTTTTTATATCAGGTAATAACAAATCTTAACATGTGTTCAGAAGAGATTTACTTTCCTGTTATTGATATTTTTCTGTTTTGCAAGTGTTTTTCTTGCTATCCCAGGGAAAGATTATTATTTGTCTAATTCAGTTCTGTCTAACCTGAAATTCTCTGTGTCATTTATTATCTTTTGTTGCTTGGCCTGAAACTGCAGCACTTGTGTAAATTGCTATCTATGTGTTACCTGTAGCTGGCTAATTTAGAGAAGGAGAAAAATGAAGGTCATCTGTCGTGTAAGAATGAATGATTGTTCTGAAAGTGATAGTCTTAGTAGGAAGACTGTTCTCTCCTTTTCAGTTTGTAGTCTTGGCGAAGCCTTCTGTAGAGAAGGCTTCCATATCGTATGAACTGTTCCTCTAAAATTATAGGATGGGATTTAATCCAAGAGTAGGCTGAAAGAAAAACTAAACTCCGATCACTGCTCTTTTCTGAAGGCGCTATGATTTGACACTTGGAGAACGTGCGTTTTACTTGCCAGCACCATCTTATCCCTGTTCATTCCCTCCTGGTCAGCAGGGGGCTAATAGTAAGCAGGCTGGATTTATGGGACCACGACTTCTTCCTCATATGATTAAGGTAATTCAGGGAAGTGGGAGGGCAGGTAACGGCACCAAACTGCTAGTGGGTTTGGGGTTTGGTGTGGGGTTTTTTGTTTGGTTTTCAGCATCTTAGTTTTGTTTTCCTTCCCATGCTGCAGCTTTCTTCACAGCCTTCATGCTACAGCCAGAGTCATTCAAACAGTGGTTACTGCTAAATTGTGCAGCCATGCGACTCCATTACTTAATACCTCCAAGACAGCTTTCTAAAGCACAGAGAGCTACGCTCTTTGACAATTTAAGCAGAGTGTACTAATCCTCGAATCATTTAAAAGAGGACTTGTTTTTCCTATCGTCGTCACTTTAGCTAAGACAGGGAAAACTAATTGTCTTATTCCTGAGCACCAGAACAATTACTTCAGGCTTTTCAGGGTATGTTTAAAGGGGAAAATAAATATATTTGGGAATAGCAGCAGGTAATGTTAAGTTGTTTGGCTGGTTTTCAAAGATGATGTTAATTTGATTCCAATCGGCTGTAAACCAAAAGCAGGAATTGAATACGCTTATTGGACTTGCATTTATCTTTAAAGGGCAGTGTGTTTTTCTTTGTAGGTGTTAAGACCATTTGTAGAAATACTCAGTAGGAGAGTTTTGTGTTTCAAAATGTTAAATGCAGTGTTTGCGTTAATCCATCTTGCCATTTCTTCTTTTTAAATACAGAATTCAAGCCGTTTAAATGGAAATGGATCCATAAAAGAGGACGCAAAGACCACTGGTGTCACCCTAAAAAGGCCATCTTCAGCACCACCGATGGCCTGTGTTCAAAACCAGACAATTACCAGGCCTTCAATTACTGATCCGTCAAGAAAACAGAAGATCACCACCAGTATTCACAATAAATTGCCTGCTCGTCGGACTGTGTCACAGCCTGACTGTCTTAGCAGTGCTGCGGAGGACGAAGATCTCTACCAGGCTGTTCCTTCATCCACAATTACAAATTCGGTAATGCAAATGAAGCAAATGCAAACAAGCAAAAAAGTTTCTGATGAGATTTTTGTGGAGCCAACAGTGAATGAAAATCCTAAACTCAGCTCTGATAACACAGTCCCTTACGGTGCAGAATCTTCAGGAAAATCTGAGGAGGAGTCAAAGGGCTTATTTAAAAGGAATTGCAATGCAATGTCCTCTAATGGAATTTTGGTTGGAAAGGTAGTCCGTACATTGCAGCATTCCGGTTCTTCCTGTCAGAATGCTGACGAAGGAAGATCCCAGCATGAGCTGCCAAAAACCGATTCACTAAATGGTGCTATTAGGTTAGTTAATGAATCGAAAGAAAACGGACTGAAACTTGATGATTCCACTTGCCGAGTTGAACCTGTTAAACCTTCTGAGATGTTCTTTTCTAAAACAAATGGATTGCTTGAAACATAGATTTGCTCCATCGAGAATTTCTCACCTATGATGTATTCGGGAGTGTTTATTGTGTTCCTAATTCAGGTGAAATACTGAGAAAACACAGCACAAATGTGATTGTAAGACTTTGTGGTATTATCCCATTAGAATTTGCAGAGCTTACATTACAACTTGTCAACTTAAGCTCAGCTGAGATAAAAATTCCTAAGTTTCATAAAGTAGATTTTGGGAGGTGAGTTGGGGTTATCTTTGAAGTGTAGATAATGCATACAACTCAAAACGGTCTTGCTTACCATTTAATGGAGAAATTCTGACAAGACTAGTCCTCAGTACTACTACAAATAGTATTTTTTTGTCTGCTGACTTGTGCGTTTTGATTGCAGATGCCTGGAGCTATGCCTTCAGTCAATCGAGAAATCATCACGGAGTCCCTCACAGCCAGCCAGCTGAACAGCTTGTCAGAGGAAACGAGGTAAAATGAGCACAGTCTGATTAAGACAAGACCTTATGGAAGTTCGTTACGGTTTTATCTGTCTACTAATAGTATTTAATGGAAGGATTTAAATTAGTACAATTCCATGCTGTATGTCCAGCGTTACGAACAGAACTAATGATCAGCACTGAGCATATCACTCTGATGCAGGTTGGTGCCTCAAGGAGAACTTGTGTTCCTTCATAGAATGTTTTTCCATTTTTCTCCACTGTCTGGAGAAACACTGGCTGTTCCCCGCTCGCCCCTATGCCTTTTTTCTCAGAGCAGCAGGTGGAAGGAGACGGATGCATTTGCTTTTTTAGTGCAATGGCTTCAGAAGCAAGAGGGGAGAAAGCACTTTCTCAGGGAGCTGAAGAAGGTGTCCTAATCACAGGAGAGGTTTCTAAATGGCATATCTCTGCGAGTGTTCCTGTAGTCCGGAGGTTTTTGTTTGTTTGTTTGCCTTTGGAAGGTTTTACTGTTAATCTTCACGTCCTTCAGCAGAAGTGAGAAATGTGATTTTATTTTGTGCAGTGTCGCGGACCCTCCGAAATCTACTGGGAAGGATGAATACCTCGCACAGTACCAATGTGATGACGGTGGAGACAAGGAGAAACCAAGAAGATCAAAAGAACGTGACCTCATTTCAAAAGAAAACGTTTTGTACGGCAAAGAGTCTTCTGAGCCTGGTGAGAAATTGCGGCAAACTTCCTCTCTCGAGTGTGACACTGAATGTAGCTCTAAAAAGCTTTCCTCCTCAGCTATTGCAGAGAGATGCCAAGGTAGAAAGGACAAGACTAAAAACACTGAGAAAGAGCATTACCAAAGCAAGAGGGAACATGCTCCTAGTGAAGAGAAGGAGAGTCAAAAAGCAGGTCCTTCCAGCAAGAGGAGGTGTTCTCAGAGCGTGGAAGTTGTTCATCAAAAGCGTCACAAGCAGGAGCACTGGGAGGGAAGCAGGTGCAGATCTTTCCCTGGTGAAAGAAACAGCCCTGAGAATGGCAGAAGAGCAGTCAAATATTCAAAGTACAGATCTGGCAGCGGAGGAAGATCAGAACAAGGTAGCAATAGATATTACCGATCCAAAGGGGAAAGAAGTTGGAGCAGAGAAAGATACTATCGAGATGAAGCACGGAGGTGGGAAAGATGTAGCTATTACAATGATTACTATTCACCTCATGCGACAGGAGACAGTAGAGAGAGAAAGTTCTCTCACGGTGATGCAGCCTTTGACAAATGGACTGCAACTTACTACGGCAGGTCACATAAGCATTATCATTACAGAAGTGGATGGCCTCACGGTTCCCTCTTGAGAGATGAAGATGGACGTCGCTTTAGCACACCCCGAGCAGACTTGCATCGTTGCTCGGTATCTCAGCAACATTCTGGAAGACATTCTCGTGAAAGACATGCGCTTCCACCTGTGTCAGCTCATTTGGAGAACTGTCGCCAGAAAAATGAAACAGAAGGAAACAGAAAATCTACCCGTGCAGAAGGTAGTGAAAGTGAAATAGAAAGGAAAGACAGAAAGATAGAAAAGGAGCTTTTAGGTGGTGAAAAAAATGCAAAAATATCACAAGTTCTAGAAGAAAAAGAAGTCTAAGGATAAACATGGAGAGAAGGATTCCAAGTAAGCAAGGATTCCAGCATACTCCGCATTTTTTATCCTAATTCTTTTCTGGGTGCTTCTCATGTATTCCTTCTTTTTTTTCTTTTTTTTTTCTCCTTTTTTTTTTCTTCTCTTTTTTTCTTCTTCTTTTTTTTTTTTTTCTGGTAGTTTCTAAGTTACTTAGATAGCATCAGCTGGCTGGGGATCATGTTGTTAGGTTGATCAGTGAAGATAGGAAAGCTATTGCTGAATTGTTTCAGAGCACTAGCTTTGGACCACATAGTTGGAAACACATCCGTACACCATTCTGGATTAGGTTAAAAGTTTTTTTCTGCTTGCACATATTCCAGAGCTAGCCATTGTTAATGATCTGTGTACAAACCAGGACCTATGGCCCTCCAATCTGAGGGCTTAAGTTTGCTACATCTAAAGTAAGTTGCGTGTGCACAAAGTACCACAAAATAGCTGACATGCTGCAAATCATCACCTGTGGTAAAATAAATAAAGTTTCATATAGGCAACAAGTGCCACATCTTTTTTTCTCTTTTAAACTTGCATGTTTCTTTCAGACTTCACGATTTGTGTTTCTGTGTGCTCCACTTTGACAATGCCAATCCCAAGCGTAAAACAAGAAGAAAAAGGAGAAGAAAAAGAAGAAAAAAGAGAACCAGCAGGAAAGTGAAAGGCTCCTTGGAACACTTAGATCCTCATTTCCAGAAGATAACGCGGGAGAAGAAGGAAGAATCCCATCCTCCAGATGGCTCTTCATGTGAGCAATGCAGAAGTGAGAGCAGTAAACAACCTTACAAGGAAGGGAAGCCTTCCAGTGCAGGCGAAAGCAAGAAATACAGCTCCGTCTCATCCAACGAGTGTATTAAAGGTAAGCGGCCGCAGTGTGTTTGAGGAATTCCTTTTCTATTAATGTAGAGATTATTTCCAACAGTCTTGAAGTGCTTGGTGACTTAACAGTCTGCTGGATATTAAAAAAAAAAGCTGATGGACTTTTTCTTTCCGTTTTTAAATGACCACTAGGAAAGAATGCCTGAAATAAAGAGGTGAAAGGCAAATAGTTTTCATTTGGTGTGATGATTAAGTGGCAAACAAGAGGAAGAGTTGCAAGATCCCTTCTTAAATTCAGTCCAGCCAAGTAGGAAAAGTAAACGTGGACAGCTGTATCTTGGCAAAGAAGATAGTAGGGAGCAAGGAGGTTTAGCAGTCAAGATGGAAGGTGATGCCATGAGGCTTACAGGCTAGTAATGTTCTAGTGAAACCCAGCCTTCCTAAAGAAGCCTGCCTGAATAATTCCTGTGAATAACAGACTGTGTTCAGCTATTTCCTAACATAGAAACGGTGCTGACTGCTTCTTCAGAGTAACATAAGTTAGTGATACTGCTGAAATAGTTGTGGTTCAGACGTAGATCTGATTTCTCCTAAGCACGCTGAATTCACAGCTGTTGATCCTCCAGCGGAGGCTTTGCAATTGAACACCTGGAGAATAGGTAAATTTCCCGCTGTTGTTCTCCTCTCCTCTTGTTTTGTTTTGTTTTGTTTTCCTAGTAGAATAGGCTTAAGACTCTGAAGAAACAGGCTGCTTTTTTTCATTTCCAACACTGGCTGTTCCTCCTGAGCCCCGCCTTCTATTTTTGCAGTCACAGGATACGTGAATGTAAATTCTTGGGAGAGAGGTAGAAAACTCTGTTTCAACTGGTGTTTTTTTCGGCTATGTGGGGAGACCAAATAGGGTGGTTTTGAATCTTCTGGCTCTTATTCAGAGCAGCAGCATGTGGAGGGAGACAGATGCATGTGCTTTTTTAGTGCAATGGCTTCAGAAGCAAGAGGGGAAAAACACTTTCTCTGGGAGCTGGAGAAGGTGTCCTTATCGCAGGAGAGGTTTCTAAATGGCATATCTTTGCGAGTGTTCCTGTAGTCTGGATGTTTTTGTTTGTTTGTTTGCCTTTGGAAGGTTTTACTGTTAATCTTCACGTCCTTCAGCAGAAGTGAGAAATGTGATTTTATTTTGTGCAGTGTCGCGGACCCTCCGAAATCTACTGGGAAGGATGAATACCTCGCACAGTACCAATGTGATGACAGTGGAGACAAGGAGAAACCAAGAAGATCAAAAGAACGTGACCTCATTTCTAATGAAAATGTTTTGTACGGCAAAGAGACTTCTGAGCCTGGTGAGAAATTGCGGCAAACTTCCTCTCTCAAGTGTGACACTGAATGTAGTTCTAAAAAGCTTTCCTCCTCAGCTATTGCAGAGAGATGCCAAGGTAGAAAGGACAAGACTAAAAACACTGAGAAAGAGCATTACCAAAGCACGAGGGAACATCACGGAACATTTTCCGTGATTTTCTTCCTGAGCAGAAGTGTGCAGTACTCCTTTTCCATTAATGTAGAGATTATTTCAAACAGTCTTGAAGTGCTTGATGACTTACCAGTCTGCAGATGTATTATCAAACCAAAAAAAAAAACCTGACTTGGTAGACTATTTTTTTCCCACTTTTGAATGACTACTAGGAAGAAGGTTGTTCCGGCATCAAGAAAGTCATGTGGAATGTAACAAAATTTACTGAACCAGTAAATAAAAACTATATTTTTCTATTAGTTCCATTGTTTCAACTCTTCTGACGCTTATGGATGGCACAGATAACAGAGGGGAGATCGTGGTAATCGGAGCTACCAACAGACTGGATTCTATAGATCCTGCTTTACGAAGACCAGGACGCTTTGGCAGAGAGTTCCTCTTCAACTTGCCAAATAAAGAGGTGAGAACTTAAATTGAATGTTAGTGCTACCATGGCAAAGTCCAACTTTATAGGAAAAAAAAATAATTGACAACTTGAACAAAAGAGTGATATGTGGAGACACTGCAAAGTTGTACCTGTTTGCTTAATTATTTAGTCCACTTGGGCGTTTTCATCATGAAGTTGTGTTTTTGGTCTCAATCCTTCACTTCTGAATGTATAGGGGACGTGTTTGCATTTGATTGTGCCCCGGATCAGTGGTAGTAGTTTGAGTCATAATTATTTTCTTCTTTATAGTAATTGTAGCAATTTGAAGCATTGTGCCAGAAGTGCTTTCTGTGCATTTACTGACTGAAAAGCAAATGTGATGAAGTAATGAGACTGTCACAATGAAAGCTTGCTAAGTTTTAGAGAAGTTTTTTGGACAACAAAGAAATGTTTCTGGATAAATTTTTCATTACAGTATTTTCCTCTGGGTCATTAGGTCTCGTAGTTTGGAAACTTGTTATTGAAGCTATAAATGCCTTTTCTTTCATTGTAGGTTCCTAGAAAAAGTTCAGTATAACAAATAAGAAATATTCAATTTCCTGGTTGAAAATGCAGAGTGTATATTAAATAACTGTAAAATACTTGAAAGTTGAGCAAGTAAGAAAAGCGTATTAATAGATGAGGGGTTTTCAGGGAGGACTGTTTGTTTGTTTGTTTGTTTGTTTGTTTGCTTTTTGGTTTGTTTGTTTCTTGTTGGTATTTTTAAGGAAAACTTGGGACAAGCTAAAACGCAATGATTTTGCTTCCAGGCTAGAAAAGAAATTTTCAAGATTCATACTCGTGACTGGACCCCTAAGCCACCGGACATGTTGCTTGATGAACTAGCTGAGAAATGCATTGGTAAGACTGAAACCAAAATGGATTCTTGCTTGTGAGCAAGTTGTAAAGAACCTTAGCTTGTACCAGGCAGTACCCAAGCTCTTGTGCCTTGCTGCACAACTAGTCAACGAGGCAGCTGGCACGCCTTCATAGCAATCAGAGTTAGATGCTTTCATCTATTTACTCTTTGTTGTCGTTCTTTTTGTTGTCTGAGAACGTTAAATGGTTCTGGGGCATCTTCCTCAAGAGTATAGTTTTTGATGAGGAGTCTGCTTCAGCTGCATAAGCGCAGGATATCAGGCAGTGAGCAACATGAAACTTCCCTGCAGAGCGGTAGCACTTTGAATTCCCTGTTAACCTGTTTGGTTTTGGCATTACAAATTGTTTAAATGTTGCATGTTGTAAACCTGGGCCTTGACTGATGTAATGTTTGATTTTTGTTTGTTAGGATACTGTGGTGCAGATATCAAATCTTTATGTACTGAAGCTGCGCTGTGCTCTCTACGCCGATGCTCTCCTCAGATTTATGCAAGTAGGGAGAAGTTGCTACTAGACGTTAATTCTATTAAAATAAAAGCAAAGGACTTTTTCATGGCTCTGAAGAAGGTTGTTCCGGCATCAAACAGGATCGTGGCTTCACCCGGACAAGCACTATCACCCATTTTCAAGCCACTTTTTAAAAGATCAGGAGCGAATATTTTACAAGTTGTGCAGAAGATCTTCCCGCATGCACAGCTCGCACTAAAGGAGGACCGACAGCAAGGTATAACCACAGCATCCACTTCTTTATAATTCTGCTAAAGCAAAAACTTGTGGTTTGTGCAATCAACTTAAACCTTTCAGACATAATGATGGTAGAATTTTATTATTTGCATGTGCATGTCTTTCTTTTGGGCATGTCTGGAAGATAACGCATAGGTTTTATTCTGGATTCGAAACTGAAATGCCAAATGGAAGCCCTGAATGACTCAATACACAGTAAAGGACGATGCGTTCTCTACTGAAGCATCCTGCTTCTGACGGCAGCTAAGATAATTAGCATTTGTAGAGGTTGACTTGAGGTTTGAAGTATAAGGCACCTATTTTTCTTTAAAAAATCAAAACTCAGATATTTGGAGGGGAAGCATTTCTAGGTCAATGTTTCTAATTCCTTTCTGAAGAATGTCGGGACCAGGATACAAGTATAACTGGTCTAAGCTAAATATTGTTTTAGCTATCATCATTTTTAACCAGTCTCCTAATTTAAATGTTTGTAGATCATACTATACATGTGCACGTGAGATCAATTAGCACTGATATTTACTAGATGAATGGAATTCTGTGGCCATCACATCCTTAATCCCCGTGCTTTCATTGTGGGAACCTCCTCCAGAAAGAAATGGTCTTTTTTTTTTTTTTTTTTTTTAGCTATTTAGCAACTGCGGAAATTGTTTGTAATCTCCTTTATTCTAAGGGGGAGAAAAAAATCACCAAGAGTAGCGTACCTTATACGTACACATCAGTGGGACTTAGTACAGCTTTGTAGGGCCTTGTGCCATCTCCTTAGATCTGTGGTGGGATGAACTCTAGGAAATAG